>NW_007729044.1:115124-143519 GCF_000696425.1 Galeopterus variegatus | reverse complement strand
TTTGGGCATCTGAAGCTTGGGACATCTATTAGACATCCAAGTGGTCATGATTAGTCAGTTGGCTCTGCAAGTTTGTAATTCAGGGGAGAGCCAGCTAGGCTAAAGATATAAATTTGGGACTGGTTAGCAGAAAGACTAAATCAGATTCCCAACAGGGTGAGTATAATATAGAGTATACAGTATAAATAGAGAAGATGGCCAAAATCTGAACTGTGGGATATCCCAACATTAAGAGGTCAAGTAGATGAGGTGGAAACAAGAGATAGTAGTATCCTTGAAGTTAAGAGAAGAAAAATGTTTCACAAGGGAGGGCATGATCAGTTGTTGCAAATGATTCAGATGGATCAGGTAATATGAGAACTGAAAATTGACCATTGGATTTATCAACATTGCTAAGAGCTATTTTGGAGAAATGGTGGGGAAAAAAGCTTGATTCTAGTTGGAGCTTAGACAATTTTTCAAGAAGTTTTGCTGTTAAGGGAGAATGGAGAGAAATAGGACAGTAGGTGGAGAAGGAAGTAGGAGTGAAGAGAGGGTGTTTCTGAGGTGCAAGACATGACTATAGACAGTCATGTGTTGCTTAACAGGGATATGTCCTGAGAAATGCATCATTAGGCAATTGTGCCATGTGTGAACATGATAGAGTGTATTTACACAAACTTTGATGGTATAGCCTGCTACACACCTAGTTTATGTGGTATAGCCTACGAGGATACTTCAAAAAGTTTGTGGAAAAATGGAATTAAAAGATAATACAAATTGTTCCATGAACTTTTTGAAGAAATTCCCTATTTTTTTTCTCAAAAAAAAAAAAATAAAACTCTTTGCGAGCATCATTGGAATAATGGCTTGTTTTAAGTGTGAGAGTCATAGGGTTTCCCTTGGCAGAGTCAAATAAAATAATGCAAAACTTTCGATGTTTGAAAATGCTTCCTTATTAATCAGTTATATTTAGTTAAACTTTTCCGATTTTCCCTGGTTTTGGCTTTGGGGACCAACAGCTGAGAAATAAAGAAATTGATAGACATGGAAGTATTGCTGCTCCTGAAGTACAAACCTGTACAGTGTGTTACTGTTCTGAATACTATAGGCCGCTGTAACATAGTGATAAGCGTTTGTGTATCTAAACATATCTAAATATAGAAAAGGTACAGTAAAAACATTGTGGTATAATTTTACGAGATCATCATTATATATGTGGTCCTTTGTTAACTGAAACATCATTATTTGACCTTTGTAGTTGTCTGCTGATGGGTATGACTGGGTAGAGTCAGAACTGCTGGAGTGGTGTCCTCGAGAAGGAGGCAGGGGATGGGTTCTGGTACACAAGAGGAGGGGTTACCATAGATCAGCACGTGGACAGCGTATCCAGAGTTACAGAAGTGATGGAAGAGTATCTGGGCAGAGAAGCAAGTGTGTGAGTGAATGTAGTGGCAGCAGGTCAAGGAAGTTCTCTTCTGCAGCTTCCATTTTCTGGGTGAAATGGGAAGAAAGGCCATTAGCTGAAAGGGAGTTTGGGGAAGGAGTTGCTGGAGCTTTGAAGGAGAAGGTATGAAGTACTTGCCAGCGAGGGTGGGAGAGTGGGTGGATTAAGTCAGGAAAAGGAAGCTATCACTCTTGAGGAGGTTGACAGAGGTCGATTCAGATTAGGGGATATACAGAGCTGCAGACAGATCAGAGTCCCATGCACACAAGACATCAGAGAGATCACTTTGGAAGTTTTTTTTTCTTTCCTTTTCCCCCTCCTTTTTCTTTTTTCACCCTTTTCCTTTTTTGTCATTTCTTCCTTTCCTTTTCTTTGCTCTCTCTTTCCTTTCCTTTCCTTTTCTTTCCCTCCCTCCCTTCCTTCCTTTCTTCCTTCCTTCCCTCCTGTCTTTCTCCTTAAGTTTATCTTTGAGACACTCTCTCTTTCCTTTTCTTTCCCTCCTTCCCTTCCTTCCTTTCTTCCTTCCTTCCCTCCTGTCTTTCTCCTTAAGTTTATCTTTGAGACACTAAGAAGAATCTGTTATTGAATCTATTCTCTGCAACTGGCCAACTCATTTTTAAAGAAGTAAATTAGTTTGAAAACGAGTGCCCTCTTCCTTCATTGGGATGGGATAAAGGCATTAAACAAATCATGTACTTTAAAATATTGACAATGAGGTGGTAAGAAGAAATTCCCCATTTTTTTCCTTTAAAAAATATAATTCTCTGTGAGCATCATTGGAATAATGGCTTGTTTTAAGTGTGAGAGTCATAGGGTTTTCCTTGGCAGAGTCAAATCAAATAATGAAGAACTTTCAATGCTTGAAAAGTGCTTCCTTTTTAATCAGTTGTATTTATTTAAACTTTTCTGATTTTCCCTGTTTTTGGCCTTGGGGACTGACAGTTAAGAAACAGAGAAATTGACAGACATGGAAGTGTTTTTCTTTTCTTCTATGGTTGTCCCACTTTCTAGGTAATTTCAGAGGGATTGTAGGTGTAAATGGGCCTAGTTTGATAGTCAATTATCATTAAAAATAATTTTGAATTGTTTAACAGGCAGATTATAAGTAATTTTCAAGTCTTAAAATAGGACAGAATAATTAGCTTTTGTTTCCCATGTGTTTAATATTTCAAGAACAAATTTACAACTTAGAGCAATTTGAACTTTAGCTCTTTTTGATAAGTTTACATTTTCAGTCACATCTCACTTTATATCAAAGGTGATATGCTGACAGCTTAATTTCCTTATAAAAAACATATTTGTAGCTTTTAATTGCGGTCGGTTGGATGTTTTTATTAAGAACATGAGGACTCATTTTCCATAAGTAGCTATTCAGGCTTTAAATATTTATCTGTTCATTCAAACCCTGCCTCTTTCCTGAAAGGAACCATGAAAACATGGTGCAACCATGAAAACGTGGTACAACCAGGAACACGTGGTACAACTGTGAAAACGCAGGTAGAAATAGAGTGAAAAGAGCACAGGCAGAAAGGGGAAGCAGTGGTGGTGGCGGGAGGAGCACTGCAGCTGCCGCTGTGCTCATGTCTGGGGAGGGGGAAAGCCAGCAAACCCCGGTGTCAATCAGAGATGAGAATGGAACGCATCCTGAGGGCCGGCAGTCAAAACATGCTTTAGATAACACCGAAGTCTAGGGTTCGATCCCTGTACCTGCCAGCTGCCAAAACCAAGCCAAACCAAACCATTTCGACACAAAAACTATGCTTTAGAATCAGATGAACATGGATTCCAGTTCTAGCTTGTTCATTTATTAGCAGTGGGAGCTTGGGTTGGCTGCCCAACCAGACCTTCAGTGTTCTCATCTGTAAAGCGAGCCTCTCTGTAGGGCTGCTGTGAAGGACAAATGAGATAACGTAGGTGAAACACTCAGTCAGTATAGGGGTTCTCAACTGGAGCTGATTTCACCTCATGGAGGAACATTTGGGTAGTGGCCAGGGGTGCTACTCAACATTCTACAGTGCACAGGACAGCTCCCATAACCATTATTTGGCCCCAGATGTCAAAGTTCTGAGGTTGAGAAACTCTGACTATAGCAGAGTTTGCTTGGCCTAGAGCAAAGGCTCCAAATATGTTAGTTCTTATGATCATCGTCATCGTCATCATCATTGTCATCAACTGTTGACACAGAAATTTTCAGTTAATTGCCAATTCTGGTTTTCCCCTTGAAAATGTTTCTTACTCCCTTCCCTTCCTTACTTTGTAGGTGAATTTGTCTCTGTACCTCAAGTCTAGATTTCTGTCTCAGCCTTTCAAATACTTCCCTGAATCTTTTCTGATTATGTACACTCATGTCAGACTAGGATTTCTTAACTCTCTGTCGCCTATCCTTCCTTTATTACTCCCCATTGCTGAGTAAGTGCAGTAGATGAGAGTGTATGTTCTAGAATTATTCTGCTTGGGTTGAAGTCTAAGCAGTACCACTTGCTTGAAGTGTGACCTTAGGCAAATTAACTTTTTTCGCCTCAGTTTTCTCATGAGTAAAATGGGGATTACAGTTGTACCTTCTCATAAGGTTGGTGTGAGTGTTAAGTGATATGAGCTATGTAAACCTCTTGGCTTAGTGCCTGGCACAAAGAAGGCGCTCAGTATATATTATTTCATGAGTGAATAGAAGCTGCACCGGGCTGTTTTGCTTTTTCATCTCTGTATGGTTGGACTTTGGTTTAAATTCATGAGAGATGAGTTATCTTGATCCTGAGTAGTCAGGTAGGAGAAGTGCACTAACCCTGCACTGTCCAGTACTGTAGTCACAAGCCACATGTGGCTATTGAGCACTTGAACTGTGTGTTATCCAAACTGAAGTGTGCTTTAAACATGACATATACATGAGATTTAAAGGACAAAGTACAAAAAAAGAATGTAAAGTATCTCATTAATTTTTAATATTGATACTTGTTGAAGTATTACTTTTGATATATTGGGTTACATAAAATATTATCAAAATTAATTTCACCTATTTGTTTTTATATGGCTACTAGAAAATGTAAAATTACACATGTGGCTTGCATTGTATTTCTATTGGACTGCACAGGGCTAACCTAAGAGGTGAGGCTTCTTGCATGGAGGCACGTCTTCCAGAATCAGAGAGTCTCTGTTGCAGTAGATGTGTCCTTTAACTGTTTTTGGCACACTGTGGGTATAGTCATGACAAGGCAGGAATGGGAATCTGTCTCTGAGCCCAATTCATTTGTCTTATTTGGTGACATTCTAAACTGGGGACATGCAGATGACTTTGAGCTCTCTTTGGAACTTGGAATTATATGGAAGAAATGTTTCCTATCTGTATAAATCTAGAGTACATCTGGATAACCAGTTTCAGGTTTCCTTTGTTTCCAAAATGGAAAGGCATTGAGCTTGTGAGAGGGTTGCTGTTCTCTGCTGCTTCTGTGATCTAGTCCAGTGACTCATGATAAAAATGTGAAATTCACACACATATGCAAAATTTCTTTCCATTTAATTGATTACATTTTGGGGCAATATTGTTTTATAGGCTGGATGCTTCTAGTGCATATAAAGTCTGGATAGAGCTAATGCTCCTGCATAATCCATAGAATCTCATGTGGTTATTTTTAATACAATATGTTCTTCCATTTGATACCTTCCTAATGTGTGAAGCGATTACTTTTATTTAAAGATAAAAATCAATTTTAACTGTATGCATAATATTGCTCTGCAGGTGTTGATCTCTTAATTTATATTTGAAAGTTTCTACATAGTGCTTAAGAATTCAGTTGTCAGATTGACAACTTGACAAGAGAGATGATAATCTATTATAAATAAGACTTTGAATTTGGAACTTATGGCAGCAATCTCAAGAGTATAAAATTGTTAAGTAAACTGCAGGGGCTGGCCGGTTAGCTCAGTTAGTGAGTGTGTGATGTTATAATATCAAGGTAAAGGGTTCGGATCCCCATATTGGCCAGCCATTGAAAAAAAAAAAAAAAAGAAAGAAAAGTAAAAGTGAACTAGAGAACTGCATAGGGCCCAAAAGATCTGTCTTGTGGTGGTCTCTGGTATTTCTTTCTCTGCTCTGTAGACATTGTGAAGACAAGTCTGTGTATACAAAATACAGACAAGAATATCAAAGAAGATAAATAAAAGGATTATACTTTTCCATCTAGTGGTCCTCATTGTTCATGTTTTGATGCATTCCTTTCTTTTTTCTATGCATATTTCCTATCACCGTTGGGATATTTTACTCATTTGGCAAATATTTATTGAATTCTTACTGTGTGGCAGGCACTGTACTAGACACTGAGGATACAGTAGTAATTGAGATTGACATTTGCCCTCTACTCTATTAGGAAAAATTGGACAGAAAACAATTTATTTACAGTTCAGCATGTTACGGGACTTGGGGGAAATATAAGGTGCTATGGGAGCACTAAGGTGCTATTTATAATCATATGTGCATCTCAGTGTTGAAAAAGTACGTCTAGGGGAAGCCAGCTGATCTGTTGCCTCCTGAATGATATTTTAGAAACAGCCTGTTCTTTATTGTTACTTTTTAATTTGCTGCATTTTTTTGTCATTCTGGTTCTGCTACAATCCCCCTACTTTGCCCCACTTTCAGCCATTACCAAATGGGGGACTTTCTTCTTTCACCTCATTGTTTTGGGGGAGGAGGAGCAAGTAAGATTCTCTAAATCATAGTTGGAATCAGCTCAGCCTCACCTATTGGGAGGGATGCAACCAATTGCAACATCATTATCAATGTTACTGTTATCAGAGCTTCTGGGACTTGTTAGTAAATGCCCTATTATCTGTTTTTCTTGTAAGAACCAAGAGAAGTTTGAAAGAGTTAGGTGGGTATTTTCTGGACAACGTGATTTGGTATCTATATTAGTTTATCTATTTTACTTTTCTCTCCTGCCTCTTGCCCCATGGAAGCCTTTTTAGGAAGGCATATACTAGTGAGTACTAATAGCAGGGACTGTGGAGTCAGACTGCTTAACTGTACCGCTTACTGGTTCCATGACCTTGGGCAAGTTACTTAACCTGTCTAAGCCTCAAGTTTCCTCATTTGTAAAATGGAGGTGATGATGGAACCTACTTTTAAGGTTGATGGGAAAATAAATGATACACTCACAGCACTGTACTCATGGCCTGGCATACAGTAAGCACTTAATAAATGTTAGCTGTATTTATTGCTTGAAAGCAAATACTGGATGGCCTCTGCATGGGACTGGGGTGCAAGATGTGAACTGAATTGGGGATGCAATTATAAAAGAAAATTGGGGACACTTGTGCGTTAGACCAGAGGTCAGCAAACTAAGACCCAAAAGCCAAGTTAGTCCCACCTCCTGTTTCTGTATAGCCCATGAGCAAGAATGGATTTTACATTTTTAAATGGTTGAAAAAAATCAAAAGAATGGTATTTCAGAGCACATGAAAATTACATGAAATACAAGTGTTTATGTCCATAAATAAAGTTTATAAAGTAAATTACAAAACAATGGGGATAAATAAAACTTAAAAATAAAAATTAATTAATTAAAAAGAAAATAAAGTATATACAATGGCCATAGCCACACTCACTTTATTGTCTCGGCTACTTTTTTTTTTTTTTTCCTTTTTGTCTTTTTTACTGACCGGTAACGGGATCGCAAACCTCGGTGTCGCGCCCGTACCGGGGACCGGCAACAGGATCGCAACCCTCAGCGTTGCACCCGTACCGCGCTCAGCCAGTGAGCGGGAACCAGTCTCCACATGGGATCCAAACCCTGCTCCCAAGNCATCGCAACCCTCAGCGTTGCACCCGCACCGCGCTCAGCCAGTGAGCGGGAACCAGTCTCCACATGGGATCCAAACCCTGCTCCCAAGTGGCGCACTCTCCAGTGCGCCACCGGGCTGGCCCTGTCTCGGCTACTTTTACCCTATAGTGGCGGAACTGAGTAGTTGCAACAGAGACTGTCTGGCTGGTGAAGACTGAAATATTTATTATTTGGCCCTTTACAGAAAATTTGCTTGCTTTAAGACCAGTGTACTGCTTTCTGTTTCAAGCATAAAATTGGGAGACGTGGGGATGGTGAAATGGGGAAGCCGAATAGCTCTCCAGCTAATCCCCTGTTGAGTCTTATGTCCTACATTATTCATATCCTATATTCAAATTTAGGAAGTAACACGTCCTAAGGTTAAGTAGACTTTTAAATGACTTTCAAATTTCTTCCTGTTTTTAGTTTATAGAAATTAACTATGTGTAAAAGTAGCATATTATTAAACCTACTTCTTCAAAAATAACACACATATATTAGTATAATTTCTAGATATTTTTGTTAATATCAACCCGGCTTTGATATGATTTTATGGGCTCATTATGATTAAAATATATTAGTTAAATTTCCATTATTATTAGGCTGAAAATGCCTATGAAATGCTGGCTTTGGGTATAAAATAGACTGTTATAATTTGTGAAATTACTTTATTGGTTATCTCAAAAAATTTGGAAGATAATTGCTGATGTAAAGTTAATTTTAAGACCACAGTAAATTGAAATAGCAAGAAGAATTTATATTCTGTATTTGTCAAAGCACAAGTATGTAACTCAATTGACATAATATTAATAGCTGACTTGATATAAATTAGAATTTAAGTTTTAACTGCTAAATAAGGGTGAATTTCATCTCCCTTGTATATATTTTTTATTCTTCATATTAAGCTGTCACGCCTGAGTTGCTAACATGTATGGTTAGTCAAATTTTGGTTAGATGTAGCATTGTGAATTAGATGTTAATAGCTCAGAGTATGAAGTCTAACAGATTAGAGCTGTGTTCTAGCTTTTGCTCTGCTGTGGGACCCTGCTCTAATTTTCTTAGCTTCATTTTCCTCATCTGTACAATGGGTTCATTAGTAGAACCTGCATCATCAAGCTGTTGTGATGATTAAGTGAGAAAAAACATGTGAAGTACTTGGCAATTGTGTCTGGAATATAGTGAGAGCTCAATGAGTGTTAGGTGATGTATTATTATGATGATAATTAGCCTTAGCAATATTATTAATGTTGCTAATATTAATCAATATAATTTAGATGTATTACCATCAGTGGGAATGTGAGGATGTGATGGGCTCCACCTGTTTGGAGCCATACTGCAGCTTTAACTCATACGGTTCTCAAAATTTGAAAGTATGGACAACCTCCTAGCCACAGAACTCTTCAGCTAATTTTCCTGGGGGGCAACTCTCTTACCTATTGAAAGCATCATATTCATGTGCCCCTCATTTTGGGCATCTGCACAGGCCCATACAAATTCCTTCCCAGGGTGGAGTCTAGCACATAGTGTAGTGGATTGAATTATGTCCCCGCAAAACTCACTGAAGCTTGAATTGTGTCCCACAAGCTTTATGTATTAGAAACTTAGCCCCCACTGTGACTGTTAAGAGGGTGGGAAATCCTATTATGGTAATTGAAAGGTGGAGCCTTGAACAGGTGATTGGATTATAGGATCACGCCATAGTGAATAGATTAAAAATGGTGGCCAGGGATGTGGTTCTGAGGGTTCTAAAAGAAGAGAGAGTCTGTCTGTCTCTCGCTTCTCTCTTTGCTTCCACCATCTTGCAATGTGAGACCTCTGGGTCACTATTGCCACCACCAGATGGACTTTGGACTTCCCAGCCTCAGAAACTGTAAGCAATCAATTTCATTTTCTTTATAAATCACCCAGTTCTGTGTATTCTGTTATAGCAACACAAAAAGGACTAATACACATAGCATGAAAGATACACAGGCCAGGTGGCACAAAGGCTCCTTAGTGCCTTCCCTGCTTTCTCAAGCCATGGCATACACAGAAAATGATAATGTGTGTGTGTCAGTCTGGGGTGAGCAGATGAGGTTGCCCGTGGCTGGAGATGCCTGGTGAGGGTGGTGGTGAGGGAATCAATGACTTCTCAGCACACTGGCAGCTCATTTGTGGCTCTGCCTTGGCCTATAGTTGGGAAGCTCTGGGTCTGAGTGGAGCATGGGTGCAGTGGTGGAAGCATAGGCTATCCAAGGACAACAGGTTTTCTACCCCAAAAGGGGAAATTTATAGGTAGTAGCAACTGAACCTGAGCCCTTAAAGGGTGGGATGGAGAGGTGAGAATGTGCTGCTTCACTGAAGAGTGGCCCTCTTTATAAGGCTGCTGGAATTTCTAGTGTCTTGCACAAGACCCTGCTATTTTTACACATGTGTATGTGCATGCACATGTGGTTATATGTAGTGTGAAAATAAATGAAAATTACCCAAATAAGAACAGAGGTAATTTATTCAGACCTTCTAGAGCAAGATAGATAGCCACCATCACTTGTATTTGATGGGGGTTTTCGGAGGCAGGTGGTAGAGTAGGAAAGATTTACAGTGAAAAAAGGCAGGTTGCTGGCATGGGGAAGCTGCAGACAGGCTGACTAAAGCGAAGCAACTCAGGTGATTGGTTTGGGGAGAATATTTGGCTTCCTCTGGTTGGTCCTGAGTTGGAAGCTGGCAGTCATTGACCAAATCCTGACTATTGTGGCTGGTTGTTGCAGAGGTTTGGGGTCAGAGTTCTGTTGTCATGTATGGTCTGGCCGTGTTCTTTTGTGTATTCAGTCTCTCAGTCCTCTCTTTTCATCATTCTCTGGCTTGTGAATGGTTGACCAGTTCAGGAAAGGCTAGAGATTCAGTCCTTCATCTCTCAGAGAGTTTCCAGTTGTCTCTATAGTCAACTGTTGTAAGGTCTTCTTGACCTTTTTAGTATTGTATTATTATGGCAGTCATTTTATAAGAGACTGGCTGTGCAGAAGTGTTTAAGGCTCTGGATAGAATGCAATGACCAACATCATGACTGCTGTGACAAAAATGAGAACAATTACAAGTCCATGTAAGTTGCCTCAGAATCAGGAATACCAATTTCTTAACTGAGGCTAAGAGAACAAATTCCATAGGCCATGAAGATCAGCCTTAGAAAGCAAAGTGAGTATTTCCTTTAGGCAATCTTTAGTTCTACCTTTCCTGCTTCATTGATCCAAGTACACCAAGCAGTATTAGCAATGGCACAGATGCCACCATGACTAGCCAACAAAAAATTTAGAGCAATGAAGTTGTCCATCACTACTTGTGCCAATGAGTTGAGACTGATCTATATTCCATCTAGGACAGAAGTGGTATCATTAACATCTGCCAGAGTTAGTGATAGGTTTCCTAGAGATGTTCCTATTTGCAAGATTTCCATCATTGGGAACATAGCTCTGATTGTTTGCATGAAGAGTGAGTCAGTAATTTCCCCAGGTGGAGTGCCTGAATAATCAAGGGTAGCCTCATTTTTGAGCTCACAGCGTTGGCAATTTATAGAATTAGAGACTCTGTGCACGGACAAGTCTTGGGATATTATTGCCAAAGTGCCATGTGATATGAGTCTGTGGCAAACAGGATCAGGATTCTTGGCTACAAAAGAAGTAGTATTCAGTAGGTGCTCATGGAGCCATAGGACAAAAAGAGCTATTCATGATACAGGTAAGAACCAAAGCATCACATTAGCTGGGTTACATATTTTAATCTCTGAGAATCTGCTCCATAGACTATCACTCTGTGAAATTTGTTGAATTCAAATGCAGAATCTGAACAATAGATTGTAGTAACTAGTTCTTTTTTCTGGCAGAGAGAGGGACATTAGCAAATTCATAGGTTAATTTATTTAATGTCATTTGTTCTCACGGGTGTAAGTGGAAATGCCATAGACTATTATTCCCTATGGTCTCATTTCATGAGACTGGAATTGCCTGGAGGATTTTTATCATGGGGATCCAGTGATGGATGGCATGTCCAGCAATCAGTAAGACGGAGATAATCTAAGAATGAATATTTTCTGATCTAACAGTTATAATGAGGAGGAAAGAAAAGAGTAAAAGGGCCATTATGGGTAGATAACCAGGGGTCTACAGAAAATGAGAAGAAGAATGATTATAAGGGGGCAGATGAAAAACAAAGCAGGACTTTGGGGTCTTGGTCCAATGCTATAGGTGGAAGCTGTCCCCTATTCGAGGTCATCAGCTGTCTACTTCTCAGAATGGGATACATCTAGAGGATCTCTGAGAATCCTCAATTTGAGACCTCGTTTTGGACTTGCCTTCTAGTTCTGTGGAATTCTGCATTGCTTCTATAGTTATGAACCCAAGAATTAACTCCTTGGAATTTCACTGCTGTGTTTGTTGCTAACAGTATCTTAAAAGGTCTCCTCCAACAGAGTTCAAGAGCAGTTTTTTCTCTTATGTTTTTTACAGTAAACAAATCCCCTGGTTGAAGATCATGCAAAAGCTATGTAGGAAGATGTTGTGAGAAGGAGGCCTTAACTTGTTGATGATAGGGCTCGGTATAGCACATGAGTCTCTTGAAATATATTGCCATGTCTGTGCACCAGGACAGAACCAGTATTCGAGATGAGATTCCTCAACACATAGACCTTCCAATATCCCACTCGTAAGAGGATAGCCAGTGTGTCCTTCTTGGAGTGGACTGCATGGCCATAAGGGCTAGTGGGAGTCCCTTTGGCAAAGATGAAGGAGCTGCTTTTTGATCAACACCTTTAAGTCTTGGATGTTGTTGAAAGTTATTTTCTAGTCTAGCCTGAAAATCTCCTATAGTTTTATCTTTTCTCTCTTTGTGTGATTGAATTATGGTCCAATCTATTTTTATTGAAAATGTTTTAGGTATGACTTTTAGAAGATTTTGGCCTACTTTCCAGGCTTCCTTCCCCACCCCCCCCACCCGACTTTGCATTTGTTGTGGAAAGGGAGATCCTGTAGGTCCTTTACAGGGATAGTCCAAGTAGCTTTTGCTATTCAGGATTTAGATTCCAATCAATGTGTGCAAGTTGATAAAGTCTAGCAACTATGAGTTGAATGCACTCAAAATAATTCTAAATTCTTCTATAAATAGTTGCTGATCTTGTCTGGATTTAGGGAACCATTAATTATGGCTTTTCAGTCAGCTTGAGTCCGAGGTTTAAATTCTGCAGTTGTCTGAATACCCGGCTCGTGGGTGGGATGGGTCTTTGGACACAACTGGCATCTTAGGGTCTTAGGAGAGTTGTTGGGAAAAGGTAGGAATTTGGATGAGGGGAAGAGGAGTTCATAGAGGTGCAGAAGGAGAGAGATCAGAAGGAAAAGGAGAAAGAGGGAGAGCTGGATATAGGGACACAACTGAAGGACAAGGAGAGGGAAAGTTTACTAGTGAAATGAGTCTACTTTGTGTTGCTTAAGATTGTCCAATTGTTCATTAGCTTTGGCTAAATAATCCTGCAGTGAAGCATTTTTGAATCAGAATTTTGTTCGGAAGCTTCTGCATGCCAATAAGAATTGCTGCCCATTGGGCCTGAGAAATCTTATTCCCTTTTTCCCTAAGGCACCTTTCAAGTAAACAATTTTATTCAAGTCACATGTTCCCTAGAGTATCCACTGAAGGTGACCTAGGTGAAATTAGGTGAGATGGGTGCAAAAATTAGGATTGTAATGAGAGTACATATATGAAGCAGGAGTTTTTCTGGGCGAGGAGAGGAATTAGATCTAGGTGACTCCATGGGAGCTGGCAACAGTTGGTTGAAAGTGAAGCCTGTGCACTGTGTCTCAGACCCTGACCTCACGGTTGGCTGCCTTCAGATGCAGGCCTGATGGTCTGCACACTCGCAGCAGGGAAACCAGAGAGAATGCTCTCTCTGGATTAAAGCTAAGCTCTCAGGACAAAAAGGAGAGATGTAAAGAGAACCTCATCTAGTTTTACTGGTGACCCACAGAAAAGTTTGTTCAAATGGATGCCAATCTGGGGAGAACCACAGAATCCCCAGTCTGTGAGGCTGGCTCAAGAAACAGGCTCATAGTGCCTACGCCTGTGATCTCACAGCACTTCAGGACAGCACAACACAAAACAGAAGGACAAAAAGAGCAGATAGGGGTTCCTCCAAATGGGAACCAGTAACAAAACCCGGAACAACCAAATGGAGAATGAGCAGCCAAGCAACTCAATGCAAAGAGAGTGGAGTTCAGACGCAGCACTGACTCACCACATCCTGTAGACTAAAAAGCCTGTGAGCAGCAAAGCACAAGGGGCCTCACTGGGTACTACACCTGGCTGAAGACTGGAGTCCATGGCAATAGGCAGTCAAGGCCATAACTTAGGGGGACGTGCAGCAGCCTGTGAGCAGCAAAACACAAGGGGCCTCACTGGGTACCATACCTGGCTGAAGACTGGAGTCCATGGCAATAGGCAGTCAAGGCCATAACTTAGGGGGACGTGAAGCCTGTGAGCAGCAAAGCACAAGGGGCCTCACTGGGTACTACACCTGGCTGAAGACTGGAGTCCATGGCAATAGGCAGTCAAGGCCATAACTTAGGAGGACGTGCAGGTTAACGGGAACTAAGCGAAGACCTCCCAAAGGAGACCAAGCAGATGCTGTTCATTCAGAGCTTGCTATAGTGAGGGAGGCTGCCACCATTTTTAGTGTTTGGCAGATACTCAGAGGCAGGCAGTGGAGTGGGAAAGCTTTACAGTCAAAAAGGAGAAGGCTTCAGGTACATACGCTCTGATTGGAATTGCTGGTACGAGGAAGCTGAAGGTGGGCTAACTAGAAATGGACATCTTGACTCAGAGGCAGGCAGTGGAGTGGGAAAGCTTTACAGTCAAAAAGGAGAAGGCTTCAGGTACATATGCTCTGATTGGAATTGCTGGTACGAGGAAGCTGAAGGTGGGCTAACTAGAAATGGACATCTTATGTAATTGGTTTGGGGTGAATATTTAGTTGGATGTAGGGGCAAAAAATAAGGAAGCTGGTAGTCCTGACCATTCTAGCCAGATTACCACAGAGGTTGTGGGTACGAGTTCTATTATTATACGTGGTCTGACCATGTCCATTTGTGTATTTAGTCTCTCAGTAGATAAGAATTGCAGTCTGATTCCTTGGGGGTTTCCACCTACTATGAATTAACTCGAAATGAACAAGAGCTAGTCTTTGCTTTCAGAGGGTTAATCCCCTAGCAAAGGGTCAGCAAACGTTTTCTGTAAAGGGCCATATAGTAAATATTTTAGGCTTTTTAGGCTTTGTTGCAGCTGCATGAAAGCAGAAGCAGGTAATACATAAATGAGTAGGAGTGGCTGTGTTCCAATAGAATTTTTATTATGGACATTGGAATTTGAATTTTATGTAATTTTTACATGTCATGAAATATCATTCTTTTGATTTTTTTCCAGCCATTAAAAAATGTAAAGACCATTCTTAGCTTGTGAGTCATATAAAAATGAGTGGTGGGTTGGATTTGGCCCTTGGGCCATAGTTTGCCAATCTCTGCTCTGTTAGGAGATAGATAAATACTCACATGAGTGTGATATGGCAACAAGAGCAATGAAAATAATAGCAGCCAGTAGTTGGCTAAACACTTAGGTCAAATTACTGCATATCAGACATTGTTTTAAGCACTTCATGTAAATGGTCCTATTTATTCTCTTGATAACCTTATGAAGTAGGTACCATTATTATTCTCATTGCTCAGATGAGGAAACAGAGCCTCTGAGAGGTGCTTGTTGAGTGATGAAACCCCAGCAGTCTTCCCCAGCTGCATCATTAAGCTCTTTTGGCCACCATGGCACAGCGTCATAAGCACACATGATGAAGTGTCCGGGGACTCATCCAGAGAAGAAGAATACAGGCAGCATGGGGTGCCCGGGGCCTTCTGGCGTTCTGCCACCATGTGCTCTGACCCCCAACAGGAGAGGATCAAGGCTCATATCTGCTTTTTATCTTGTTTAAAGTTTTAGCTTTTTTTAAAATGACAATTCTTCTTTTTCCGGATACAAAGGCAGCACAACATAAGCTCATTATGAAGAACTGGGAGAATGTAGAAAAGCTCAGAAAACAGGATCGCCTGCATCTTGCCACCCAGAGTCAATCCCTGTTAGCAGTTAGGAGCATATGCTCCCTGCTTTTCTCCTACAGTAGCATTTTATGTACATACTGTACATATTTTTTAACAGCTTTATTGAGGTACAATTTACATACAATACAATTCACTCATTTAAAGTGTACCAATGATTTTTGGTATATTACATTATTTTTAAAAATTGTGGTAATATATAAAACACAAAATTTGCCTTTTTAACCATTTTTAAATGTACAGTTTAATGGTGTTAATTATATTCACAATGTTGTCCAATCCTTGCCACTGTTTCCCAAACTTTTTTATCACCCCAAACAGAAGCTCTGTAACTACTTAGCAATAATAACTCTCCATTCCCCATACCCCAGCCCCTAGTAACCTTCAGTCTACGTTATGTCTCTATGAATCTGCATGTTCTAGGTATTTCATTTAAGTGGATTCATACAATATCTGTCCCATGTCTGTCTGGCTTATTCACTTAGCATAACATTTACATACTTCTTTGTAGCCTACTTTTTCATTTCATAGCATATTGTGAGAATGTTCCTGGTTAGGCAGGGGCTGGGCAGTGGGGGTGGGCTGAGTTTTATAAATCATGGTAAAGAGTTTGGATTTTATTCTGTAGGCAATGAGGGAATAGTAAAGTTTTTTCCTTCTTTTCCTTCCACCGTCTCCTCCCTTTCCGTCCTCTCTCCTCTTCTTTTCTCTCTTTCAGCAGGAGAATGACATGATGAGATTTTTGTTTCAGAAAAAGCGCTCTAGCACAGGTATGTAAGAGGCCTGGTACATAGGATTTTGGAAGTCCCAGTCCTCAAACTTGAGTAAAGATTAGATTTCCCCCTTGGTGTTTTAAAAATACAGGTCCCCTGGCCATACCCCAGAGGTCCTCCCTGAGTAGATCTTAGAATAGACCAAGGAATCTGCATTTTAAACCTGTGTCCGGGTTGATTCTTATGCAGATGGTTTTCAAGCTTTATTTTAAGAAATATTGGACTAAAGTTTGGAAGATTAAATTGTAGTTTGCCCAACTTGATTTTTTAAATTGCGTTGATAGATAAATACTTATCTATTCAAAGTGAAACAAAAGTCATTGTGTAGTTGCACATTTTTCAATGCAAAGAAAATTGACAAAAATCAGGGACTTATTTTGGTCACAGGAAGAAACACATGCTATTGCTGTGTTGCTGTCTGATGACTTCTACTTCTCAGTTTTTTCACTCATTCAGTCATGTATACCTTGCTTGTACCCAGTTAGATTTCAAGCTACCTTGGATAAGGATCCTGCTTTATTTGACCTTTCTCTATTATGTCCTACAGTGTTTGGTGCCAGAGTCGGCAGTCACGAGTACTGGATTAATTGATTTGAAAATAGTCAAGGGCTTAAATTCTAAGATTGAAATATCGTATGTTTATTTTTTATGCTGTGGATGGCTTGATCAAATTGAAATTCAGCCAAGTTTCTTTGCTTTAAATTATGGTCATTTGGGGCCGGGCCCATGGCGCACTCAGGAGAGTGCGGCGCTGGGAGCGCAGTGGAGCTCCTGCCGCGGGTTCGGATCCTATATAGGGATGGCTGGTGCGCTCACTGGCTGAGCACGGTGCGGGCGACACCAAGCCAAGGGTTGCGATCCCCTTACCGGTCACAAAAAGGACAAAAAAAAAAAAAAATTATGGTCATTTTGGGCCGGGCCCGTGGCGCACTCAGGAGAGTGCGCCACTGGGAGCGCAGTGGCGCTCCCGCCGCGGGGTCGGATCCTATATAGGGATGGCTGGTGCGCTCACTGGCTGAGCACGGTGCGGGCGACACCAAGCCAAGGGTTGCGATCCCCTTACCGGTCACAAAAAGGACAAAAAAAAAAAAAAATTATGGTAATTTTGATTCATCAGGAGTTTATTCCTAAGGTTTGATTATACATTTAATCTATTTCTCATTATATTCCTTTATATTTTGCTCCATTGTTTCTCTATTCTTTAATGTATCACCATCCACAGATTCAGTTCTTTATTTCTATCTGTATCATAAAGGTGTCATGAAGAAATGATGCTCATCTATTGTCATATAGTCTGACTACTGTTTGTGTCTGCCTGAGGCTGTTCTAAAAACCAATTGCAACAACTCTTTACCTCTCCCAAAGGAGACCAGGCTACCAGGAGTCAACACCCTCAATTTGGTGGGTTTGTCAATTTCAATTGCTGCACAGATTTTAGGGATGTCTAGAAAGCTCAGCTGCACTGTAAAAAAGGAGGATTCCCCCGCCCCCCCAGCTGTTGGGCAGAGCTTCCAAAGCAAGGTCCCTCTCTGTTCCAATGAGACAAGCATTGTCATGGGGAGAGCCCACTGCCATCTCCTTGCAGATGTAAATAGTTAATTGTCCCTTCTGAATAAGCTTGTATGTACTTGTTCCTGCATTTTCATAACAAAAAATATTTCGAGGCACACTGGAGACACCCACAAGGCAGGAGCAGGCTCTGACAGTGGAACTGTAAGAAGCCGTCCATCTCCCAGCAGAATCAATCAGAGTAATTCTGGAACCAGAGCATGGCTGGTTTATCTCCTGTGTATCTCCTACCCTTCTTTCATTACCCAGGAGAGATTTGAGCCCACCTGTGGAAGGAGGAGCTGGTTTACCTGAGGACTTGGATACTGGACCCTGGGAAACAGCATCTTGGAATAGAAGGTTTGAGAAGCCCTGGTTCTCCCCCCACCTCCACCAATGTGCTATGTGAAGCTGGAGGTATCTTCCTTATTTTGGCCTATTTTCCTAATCTATAAAACAGGAAGTTAGACAAGATGGTCTCTGAGGAATCTTAAATCTCTAACACTTAAAATTACTTGTTGATTTCCTAGTAGCTTGGTCTGTGGACCTTCCTTTTTTTCTTCCGTTTTGGTCTATCAGTGTCCTTCCTCCCATTTAGAAGGAGATCCAGTGTTCAGTCTTTATCTCACCTCCACCAATGTGCTATGTGAAGCTGGAGGTATCTTCCTTATTTTGGCCTATTTTCCTAATCTATAAAACAGGAAGTTAGACAAGGTGGTCTCTGAGGAATCTTAAATCTCTAACACTTAAAATTACTTGTTGATTTCCTAGTAGCTTGGTCTGTGGACCTTCCTTTTTTTCTTCTGTTTTGGTCTATCAGTGTCCTTCCTCCCATTTAGAAGGAGATCCAGTGTTCAGTCTTTATCTTGTCTTATTAAGGACTTTTCTGAAACCTCCAGACAGAGGATTGGCTGGGCTTTAAAGTTCTGCCAAAGGAAGAAAATCACCTTCCTTTCTGTGGAAGCGGTGTGTGTATTTGAAACAGGGTATTTGGGAGAACCTTTGATTCCTGAGTGTGAATTGTGACTTGCAACCAGCATGATGGGAGCAATACTGAGCATATCAGGGAAGTTGTGCTGTGATTGCAGGTCTCAGTGTACAAACTTGCACCTGTACCCTTCATTTAGGTATGATTTTTGGTGCATCTCTTAGGGGAAGATGCGGAAAACCCAGCCTGTGGGCATAACCCCTCTCCCACAGCCATATGCACGAGCTCCACTATGTGGTCAGCTTGGCTCTCATCATCCGCTCTTACTGATGGTGCCTGTTCACCTCTGGATGTCCTTGCATGTATCCCATGGTCCAGTGGCCTCACCTCTAAACCACACTTACTGTGTTTGTTTTTTATCTTTTGGTTGCTTTCAATTTCTTTTTCCTTTTAGTTAAGTTCCCCTTGAAACATAGAATCTTGAGCCTTGACCTTTTACATTTTGGGTTCTGTTGATCTCTGTTGGAGATCTTGTGCTAATCTTCATCACTTTCACTTTTGAAACTTACCTCTTTTCTTACTGGTTTAAATCAAATATGCTTTTGGCTTGCCTTTTTTTAGTTGTGTCCTCAATATCGAGGACCCTAAATTGCTATTTCTCTTGTGGGCTGCTTTTGCCTCATTGCACCTCTTTAGAGCAGGCATCATCTTTTCTTCTATGTGTTTTGTGTTAGCCTTTGATGTCCTTGTCTCCCAGGACATCCACATCGCCTGCATGTGCCTTCTATCCACCCATTGTCTTTCTTCTCCATCTTCTCTAGTCTGTCCTGGTACAGCAGCTGCCTTGCCAGTCTCTTTCTGCCTGCAGTTTGTCTAGTGAATGCATTCCACACTCAGCAGCATGGCTGACAAAATTTTTCACAATCAGCCCCTAGTCTTTCTCTCCAACCTGCTTCTGTTTCTCTCACAGCTCAATTATATACCTCCCATCTCACTACCTCCAACATGTGAGGATCTTTCCTATTTCTGCTTCTGTTTGCATGATTACCATAACCCTGGCTGCCCATTTCTCTGTTTTTTGATGACACTATTATTCATCCTTCAGTACCCAACTCTTACACTGACTCTTCTGTGAAGCTTGCTCCACCCCTGAATTGAGTCACTTCCTTTTTGGAGCTCCCATAACACATTGTTCTTAGCCCTGGAGAGCATGTTTTTACATCGTGTCATCATTACTTGCTTTTGTCTTTTCTTCCCATTAGACTATATGCTCCTTGAGGGCAAGAGCCAACCTTAGTTTCTACGCACAGGGCCCCTTACCTATCATAGAGCCTAGAAAAGTGTTAGGAACTATTAGGAAAACTTATTACCGGTGACAGCCAGCTATGTGGCCTTGAGCAAGTTGCTTTGTCTGTAATAGTCTTGGTTTCCTGGTCTGTGAAATGGGTGGTAAGAATATTTACTTTGCACATTGGCTATAAAGATTAGAGACAACAACATTGAGCAGTGAATAGAGTATCTGATGTGAAGCAGTTCACGGTGTTTATTGTGTGAATAATTGTCTGATTAAATGGTGTTGCTCTTTGATGACTTTGGCTGAAATCCTATTTTCCTAGGTCTTTTTCATTTTTGCTTTTTTCCTGATCTCATTTCTGAGCTGTATATTTTTGGCACGGGTAAGCAGGTTCATTTGTGGGAGGGTGATGAGAAGTGGAGAAGAGAGAAAGGAAATTGAGAAAGTGCCTTCATTTGGACAGTGATGATCCAATTTTAATTTGACAGTTGTTCTGTGATAGACTCCCCAGTCTGGTTAGATGCACGAGGCACGATGATAATGTGGTAGAGTTTTTAGCAAATATGCCAGATTTTGCACATGTGCACACCTTTGCAAATTCATGGACATGTGCATGCATGTTGAAATAAATTTCTACCAACTGAGTTAGTCCCTTGTCAAGGTGTCACCTAATACCATTCACTCTTCTCGTTAATTTTATTGCTCAGTAATTTCATTGCATGGCATTCTCTTTCAGTTCTTTTTTCAGAACTGCATATTCTTTAGGATCTCCTCAGTAATAGCAAGCCAACATTAATAAAAACACTAGTAGAAATAACCTACACATATTGAATCCTTACAGGGAGCCAGGCAGCATACTAAATTTCATCCTTGCAGCAAGCTCATGAGGCAAGCACCATCATCCCGCATTATAGATGAGGATACCAAGGCTTGGAAGGGCTAGGGACTTGCCCCCACATCCACAATTACTAAGTGGCAGAGTTGAGATATGAACCAAGGAGTCTGCTTTTAGGTGCTGTGGTCTAAGCCACCAGCCTGAGTGAGCATCTACTGTACGTTTTTGGATGTAGTTGCCTTTTGGAAACTGAGCTATGTGTGATCAATTAGGTGTTAGTTGTATTATGTCAACCATACTGAGTATGTAACCTAGATTTAAATATGCTTTTGATCTATTAAATATTTCATTCACTTGACTGTGGACCTAAAAAAAATGTAGGAAGATTATCACTTTATGTAATTCCAATATAATTGTGTCACAGTGTCTCTTTTACCTCAGGCTAGTAATTATTCAGAAGTTTAAAAGAATGTGAATGAAAAGTAAAGTAACAGACACTATGACAGTTATTCCATTTCATGTGGTTTAAAGATAAAATACATAGGAGGAAAGTGAAAAGGATGGGGACTAGTGTTTGGGTCAGTTGCTTTAGAAATACTTTTTTATTTAATCAAGAACCTGTGCTATAGTCATTAGTGAGGTTCAAGTTCACTCCAACAGTAAACTAATTTTCTGGATCTAAAACTCATATAATGCTTCATCAGACAGCATATCAACCCACAGGGAGAACAAGGATTTATTCCTTTGTTATTAGGACCCTTCCCCCTTTTCTCTGCTCAGCCAGCATAGGGCTTGTCTTTATCCATTATTTGCAAGATTAGGGCAGAAGAAGCTTATGGAGGAAGAAATGTTATAAGGGTGATGTGGTTTAATATGGCAGGTGGGTGCCTCAAAATAGAATCATGCACACCTGGAGTGGGGACCATAAGTGGGGGGGAGGGGCTCTGAAAAGTGACTTTGATACTTGGAAGATTTATTTAGATTAAAAAAAATTGCGTTATGGGATGTGATGTGATTTATCCCTCAGATCATTCATTTTGCTGAATATAATGGTTCATTAAAGTTTAACAGTGGCCTATGAAATCAGGCCTTCTGAGATGACACTTGATTTTTTTAGTTAGCCAAAATATGTTTTCTGCCTGTTTAAGGTGCTGAGAGGCAGCACTCCATGTGTATGCCTGTCAGCCTGTGAAACCCGTGTCAGGAAGCCAAAGGCTGCAGTGGTCCTGTAAAATATCTCCTGTGGACACTCATGGTAGCAGAGCAGCTGGGAGACCCAGACTCTGTTCTGCATGCTCATACTGAAGAGGTGCTGGTTCCAGCTTCAGTCAATCTGGGCATATGCAGGCTGTGGAGGTGGGAAGTGTAGCTTTTAAGTTGGACTGCCCGGGTTCAAATTCCAGCCCACAGGTAACTGTTGGGATAATCTTGTAAAGCTCCTTCACTTCCCAAAGCACACGTTTACTTGCATGTGAATAGTAATGACCTCTACCTGGTAGGAGGGTTGTTGTGAGGTCTTTGGGAAACAGAGTCTGACTTCTGACCAGCTCCCAGTAAAGGCTGATGTACCATGGGTGAGTCTAGAGCTGTGTGCACTGTGATGGGGAGAGCATTGCCAAGGGGCTTTGAGCCCATGGACTTTATATAGGGGAATGTTTTGACAAAAGATGGACTTTTCATTTTAAGATGTATAGTCATGACTGCTTTCACACTACCTGGCAGGCAGAGTTGAGAGGTTGGGGTGGAGAACATGTAGCATGCAAAAAATATTTACTGTCTGCTCATTTACAGAAAAATTTGCTGACCCCTGATTTAGTGCCTAACCTCTACCTTCAGATGTGGGTTTGTGTTCCATCTCCACTGTTACCTAGCTGTGTGATCTGGTCAAGTTACTTTTTCTCTCTGAGTCTCAATTTTCTCATCAGTAAAGTGGTGGTAACGGTATTTACCTAGCATAAGACAATTAAAGTCAGGTCTGGAATCTGGAATATCATAAGAGCTCAACGAACAGCTTCTCTGATGCCCAGTATTTGGAGAATAATGTGAGTCCCCGTTGGCTAGAATTGGTCAGGGTTGGCTTCTTGGAGGAGGTGGAGCTTGATTCAGGCCACTGAGTTGTAGAGAATGTATAGAATCTGTGTAAGTAGACACCAGGAAAGGAAAGGAAAGCCAGAATAAAGCCGCACATGTGAGAGTAAATGCTCTTCCAGTGTAGATGGAATGAATACAAAAGGGCTAGATCCTGGTGGGTGTTTAAGATGTGATCTCAGGAATCAGGTGTGAATGAATGAATGAAGGGGTATAGACAGATGCCAACTCAAACTCCAAACCAGATCTTTGCGAGGTGCTCAGTCCACCCACATGAGCTCAGTGCCCCTGTAGAACCAGCTTAATGCTGAGATGAACTTTAACCCAGGCCCTGGTACATAACTGTATTGCTGTTTCCTAATGGTGTTTGGTATGTACTCAGGGACCTTGGGGAAAATGTTCAAATTAGTATAGGGAAATTATGTTTCAGAAGTTAGATCCCTTGTTTCAAAAGATAACCTGTGGTGAATTCTAAATGTGCTTATTAGTGATTTTGTGGTTCCTCACTTCTTTAAATCTCTCATATGCCTATTAAAAATAATCCGTGGTTGATCTGACAAAGCATCCATTGTCTTTTACAACCAGCTTGGATTTGATTCTTTGAGAGGTAGGAAACAGCGGGAACTAATGGCCTTGGTTTTCCAGCCCTGCTGACTTGTGCTGGATTGTGAGGCTTTCTTAGTAACTGGGCTTCTGTGTATGGCCTTACTAATTGGGTGTAATCAAGATGCTCCTGAGGAATTTCAGAGACCATGTGGTCCTGTCCAGTCTGATTCATCAGCTCCCCATGGAAATTACAGTGCTAGAGCAGATAGAACAATTTTAGAGCCTTCTCAGCAGTATGGGCAGGGTCTCAAAGGTTTTAAGTTATTTTGGGATTCAATTGGACTTGTTTTTCATTTATCTGAGAGAGAAAGAGGAACCAGAGTGTACCCTGAGATTGTGTCACAGAGATGTGCAAATACACAACAAAACATTTTGCTACTGGGGGAAAAATTCATTGGGATGGGGACTCATTTGACTTATTGTCTGGAGTATGGGTTTAAATTTCTGAATATTGAAAAATGAAATAATAGCTCCTTCTCCTTGCTAGAATTATAATGTGTTTTATCTTCCTATGCACACAACTCCTACTTGTTCTAACAATGGGAGCTCATTTATCATTCAGCAAATACATCTGACATGCTTTAGAACAATGTTTTCTTCCCTCACAATGATTTGTGATTAAAAAAGGATAATTTTTGCACCATTTCCCATTTGCATCTCCTTGCCTTTCATATGTATAAGGGGTGAGTGGTTGCATAAGGAAATAAACACTTTTTAGTTCTTGGCATTTGATGATGCTTCTTGATCTTCCTATTTGTCTTAACTTTGCAAATTTTTTTCATTTATCTAAAACAGAGATTTATTTGGTAATTCAAATAAATAGGTACCCGAGGCTGCTGGATAGGGCTGTATTAACTCCAGAAGTAAACTAGCTTTCAGTAAATTCAAACTGTTATTTTGGAGGGAATATGTTAACTATTGAATAAATAGCTCATGTAGAAGTGAAGCCTACTATATCTTTGAAGTAAATTTCAATTCAAAAAGTGTTTCTTGTTAGCACCCACTGCCTAGCAGTAGGCAGGAGCATGCATGGCATCCCAGGCAGGAGCTGAGGGCAGCCCCTACCACCTGGCAGCAGGCAGGAGCACACATGGGGTCCTAGGCAAGAGCCATGGGCAGCCACCACCACCTGGCAGCAGGCAGGAGCATGCCAAAAACACCACTTCCACATGGGTGGCCTATAACAGCCATCACCACAGCCATAGCTGCCACCAGAGTGGCTTGCTGCCACATTAGTATCCACAGCCTCTGTGCAGTTGGCCTGCCAGACACTCAACTACATTAAAACAAGGAGAGTCACCAGCGGAGACTGGAAAAAGAAGAGTCAGTCTCTTTCCTCAAAGCCCACTCCAGAGTAATAGAAGAAGCAACTGCTCTATCACATGACCAGACATCAACATAGAGGTACTAGAAATCCAAAAATCCAAGAGTATATGACACCATCAAAAGAATACAGTAATTCTCAAATACCATACCATACCAGAGCAGGAAACCTTTGAAATGACTGAAAAGAAATTCTGACCAATGATCTTAAGGAAACTCAATGAGATACAAGAAGACTCAGTTAGGCAACATAATGAAATGAGGAAAAAAATCCAGGATGTGAAGGAGGAAATTTACAAAGAGATTAATACCTTAAAAAAGATTGTAGCAAAATTCATGGAACTGAAAGATTCATTCAGCAAAATAAAAAACACAACCAAGAGCTTAAGCAACAGGCTAGAACAAGGAGGAGAAAACATCTGATCTTCAAGATAGTCTTTACAAAATAATCAAGGTGGACCAAAAAAAGGAAAAAAAAAATTAAAAATGAAGAAAATCTAAGAGAGCTGGCAGACAACCTTAAGCACACAAACATTCAAATCATGGGTGTTTCAGAAGGGGAGGAGAAAGGAAAAGGCATTGAAAACCTACTCAATGGAATAATAACAATTATATAGGGAGAGACATAGACCTTCAGATCCAGAAGGCTCAAAGATTCCCAAACAAATTCAATCCAAAAAGATCCTCTCTGAGATACATTGTCGTCAAACTAGCAAAACTCAAAGACAAAGAGAGAATCCTAAAAGCAGCAAGAAAAGCATCAAGTCACCTATGAGGGTGCCCCTATGAAACTAACAGCAGACTTCTCAACAGAAACTCTACAGACCAGAAGAAAATGGGATGATATATTGAAAATACTAAAAGAAAAAAACTGCCATCCAAGAGTGCTGTATCCCACAAGGCTATCCTTCAGAAATGAGGGAGAAGTAGTGTATTTCCCAGACAAACAGAATCTGTAGGAGTTCACTATAACACGACCATCCCTGCAAAAAATCCTCAAGGGAGTCCAGCATCTGGAATCCGAAAAGTGATAATCACTACCATGAATACACAATAAAGAAAAACCCACTAGTAGAACAAAAATGCAAATGAAAAAGAGAAAGAAACTAAATATTACAGTCTCCAAAAACTGCAAACTTGAAAGACAAAAAATAAAAGGGGAAGAAAGGAAGAAAAGATATTTAAAACATCTAAATGAAAATCAATAAAATGCCAGGAGTAAAATAGTACTTTTCAATAATAACACTAAATACAAATAGATTAAGCTCTTCCCTCAAAAGACACAGACTGACTGGATTAAAATGCTAACCTAACTACATATGCTGTCTTCAAGAGACTCTTCTCACCTGTAAAGACACACATAGACTAATAGTGAAGGGATAGAAAAAGATATACCACACAAATTGAAACCAAAAATGAGCAGGAGTAGCTATTCTCATATTGGATAAGATAGATTTTAAACCAAAAACCATGAAAAGAGACAAAGAAGGCCACTAATAATGATGAAGGGATCTATCCAGCAAGAAGATACAACAGTCATAAATATATATCCACCCAACACCAGAGCACACAGCTATATAAATCAAACACTATTAATCCTAAAGAAAGAGATAGACCCCAAAACAATAATAGTAGGGGACCTGAACACCCCTTTGTCAGCACTGGACAGACCATGTAGCCAACAAATCAACAGAGAAATACAGGATTTAAACTACACTTTAGACCACCTGGACCTGGCAGATGTCTATAGAACATTTCATCCAACAACTACAGAATATACATTATTCTCATCAGCACATGGAATATTCTCCAAGATGGATGACATGTTAGGTCACAAATCATGTCTCAACAAATTAAAAAAAAATTAAATCATTTCAAGTATCTTTTTAGACCACAATGGATTAAAACTAGAAATCAATAACAAGTGAAACTCAAGAGACTATATATGCGTATGTAAATTAAACAACATGCTACTGAATGACCTATGGGTCCCAGCAGAAACTAAACAGGAAATAAAAAAATTTCTTGAAACTAATGAAAATAAAGATATATCACACCAAAACCTGTGGGATACTGCAAAAGCAGTACAAAGAGGGAAGTTTATACAATAAACACATCAACAGAATAGAAAAATTTCAAGTAAACGATCTAATGATACACCTCAAAGAACCAGAAAAGCAAGAACAATTCAATCCCCAAATTAGTAGAAGGAAAGAAATTACTAAGATCAGAGCAGAACTAAATGAAATAGAGACCCCCCAAAATGATACAAAAGATCAATGAAACAAAAAGTTGGTTTTTTGAGAAGATAAATGAAATAGACAAGCCATTAGCTAGGCTAACTAAAAAAAGAAGACCCAAATAACAAAAATCAGAATTGAAAAAGGAGACATTACAATCAATACCACAGAAATACAAAGAATCATTAGAAACCATTTCAAACAACTATATGCCAAGAAATTTGTAACCTGGAGGAAATGGATAAGTTCTTGGACACATACAGACTACCAAGACTGAGCCAAGAAGAAATAGAAAATGTGAACAGACCAATGACAAGCAATGAGATTAAAGCAGTAATCAGCAGTCTCCCAACAAAGAAAAGCCCAGGGCTGGATGGCTTTAGTGCTGAATTCTACCAAACCTTTAAAGAGGAATTAATACCAATTCCCTTCAAACTATTCTGAAAAATTGAAAAAGAGGACATTCTCCCAGACTCATTCTATAAGGCCAGCATCACCCTAATATCAAAACCAGACAAGAGTAGAACAAAAAAAGCAAATAATAGAATGAAATTCTAACACTTGCAGCAACATGAATGAACTTAGAGAAAATTATGTTAAGTGAAATAAGCCAGGCACAGAAAGAGAAACATGTCCTCACTCATTAGTGGGGGCTAAAATAAAGAAAGAAGAGAAAGAAGAAAGAAAGAAGGGAAGGAAGGAAAGAAGGAAGGAAGGAAGGAAGGAAGGAAGGAAGGAAGGAAGGAAGGAAGGAAGGAAGGAAGGAAGGAAGGATCACAATAATACATTGAACTTTCAAAAAAGAGAGAGAACAGAACTGTGGTTATTAGAGGTGCGGAAAGGGGAGGGGTGGGGGTTGGCAAGAAATTAGTTAAGGGTCACAAAGATTGATTACATTTTGTATACATGATTATACTAATTATCCTGATTTGATCACCATATATTGTACACATATATTGATATTCAATTTTGTACCCCACAAATATATATAGTCATTTATGTTTCAATAAAAAAACTGCCAAAAACCAAAACAAAACAACAAAAAAAGAAAACTACAGGCCAATATTTCTGATGAGCATAGACGCAAAAATCTGCAACAAAATATTAGTTATCAGAATACAGCAACACATCAAAAAAATTACATACAATGATCAAGTGGGATTCATTCCATGGATGCAAGGATGATTCAACATACATAAGTCAATAAGTGTGATATACCACATACATCAAAAAAATTGAGGACAAAAACCACATGATCATCTCAATAGATGCAGAAAAAGCATTTGACAAAATTCAATATCTCTTCATGATAAAGACTGTCAGCAAATTAGGTATAGAAGGAAAGCACCTCAGCACAATAAAATCCATATATGACAAACCCACTGCCAAGATCATCCTAAATGGGGA
>NW_007729044.1:113462-114140 GCF_000696425.1 Galeopterus variegatus | reverse complement strand
ACCCCATCAAAATGCCAATGACATTCTACACAGAAATAGAAAAAACAATCCTAACATTTATATGGAACAACAAAAGACCCCCAATAGCCAAAGTAATCCTGAGCTAGCTAGCTAAATAAATAAAGAAAGAAAGAAAGAAAAAAGAAAGCTGGAAGCATTATACTACCTGACTTCAAATTATACTACAAAGTTATAGTAACCCAAACAGCATGGTCCTGGCATAAAAACAGACACTAAGACCAATGGAATAGAATAGAGAACCCAGAAGTCAACCCACGTACTTAAAGCCATTTGATATTTGACAAGGGCAACAGGAGCTTACATTGGGGAAAGGATGTCCTCTTCAATAAGTGGTGCTGGGAAAACGGGACATCCATATGTGGAAGAATGAAATTAAACCTGTTCTTCTTGAGGGCCAGCCCATGGCTCACTTGGGAGAGTGTGGTGCTGATAACACCAAGGCCACAGGTTCAGATCCCTTTATAGGGATGGCCAGTTGACTCACTTGGGAGAGGGTGGTGCTGACAACACCAAGTTAGGGGTTAAGATCCCTTACCGGTCATGTTTTAAACACACACACACACACAAAAAAAAAAAAAAACAAAAAAACCCAAAAAACCTGTTCCTCTTGACATATACCAAAAATCAACTCAAAATGGATTAAAGACTTATATTTAA
>NW_007729044.1:110141-112530 GCF_000696425.1 Galeopterus variegatus | reverse complement strand
TGACAAGGGATTAATATCCAGAATATTCAAGGAAGTCAAACAACTTAATAGTTAAAAAAAAAAAAAAGTAAAAATGGGCAAAGGAGCTAAATAGGTATTTCTCAAAGAAAGATATATAAATGGCAAACAGACACATGAAAAAATACTCAGCATCACTAAGCATCAGGGAAATGCAAATCAAAAGCACATTGACATATCTCATGGCAGTTAGATAGGCCAGCATCAGAAAGATGGAGAATAACAAATGCTGGTGAGGATATGGAGAAAGGCTAACCCTCCTACACTGTTGGTGGGACTGTAAATTAGTGTAGCTCTTATGGAAAACAGTATGGAGATTTCTCAAACAACTGCAGATACAACTACCATACAAACCAGCCATCCTGCTGCTGGGTTATACCCAAAGGAATGAAAATCATCCTGTTGAAGGGATGCCTGCACCCCCACGTTTATCGCAGCTCTGTTTATGATAGCTAAGAGTTGGATCCAACCTAAATGTCCATTGATGGATGACTGGATAAGGAAAATGTGGTATACATACACAATGGAATACTACTCTGTCATAAAAAAGAATGAAATTCTACCATTTACAGCAACATGGATGAATAAACTTAGAGAAAATTATGTTAAGTGAAGTAAGCCAGATACAGAAAGAGAAATACCACATGTTCTCACTCACAAGACGGAGCTGAAAAAAAAAGAAAGATACAACAATAACAATAATTCCCTGAACTCTCAAAATGAGAGAACAGAACTGAGGACATCACCAGAGGTGGGAAATGTGGAGGGGGATGGGGTATTAGGGAGAAATTGGTAAAGGGCCGCAAAAGATGTTTGCATTGTGCCATGATTAAAAAAAAAAAAGGATTTTGGACATTACCCATGTTTGGAACTTTGGCATAGGCTGGGAAAGGTGGGGTGAGGAGGACTTCATGCATTCCCTCTTTGGTAGCATGTAGGGTTATGATGGAGAGTTAGGACAAATATGTATGAAACAAGTGGGTAATTTTACAGTGATGTACATCAGGGTTTCTCAAGTTTTGCACTATTGACACCAGGTCTAAAAACCTTTTGTTGAGGGGGGCTGTTCTGTGAATTGTAAGAGGTTTAGCAGCACCCCTGGCCTCTATCTACTAGATGCCATTAGCACCCCCTCTTCAGGCATGACAATCAAAATGTCTCCGGACATTGCCAAATGTCCCCTATGGGTCAAAATCACCCCTTGTTGAGAACTGCTGATGTAGATTATAATCCATGTACCAAGAGAATGTGGCAGGGGCCACTGGTGCCCAGCTGAGGAACCATGTGGGGAGGGCTGTAGGCTCTGCAGATGGTTGCCAATCTTCATTGTCTGTGGACAGAATAAATGTTTTCACGTGTATGTACTGTGTTTTGCAAATGTTTGTAGATACTGGTGTGATGAAAAAAACTACAAGTATATTTAAAACTATTACTGTTAAGGGCGAGACTGTGTTTTCTTCTCTACAATGTCTGCACTTCTGTTGATGAGCCATAGTAAGGGCTTGGTATATGTCTGTTGTATGCATGCATGTACACATGCATGAATGAATAAATGAATGCCAGAGCTACATCTGTACACTAGTTCTTCAGGCACTCTGCCACCTCCTCTAACAAACCTACCCAAAATAGTTCTCCTGCCTTTTGGTGTGTGAACCTCCTTCTTCTTCACATCTGTCACTTCAAGTGTGATTCTGCAGAATTTGGATGAGAACGTGTAATGAGTTGCCTGGTTTTCTGGGTTGTTCGTTTTCTTTTTTGTGTCTCTGTCTCTGTCTGTCTGTCTGTCTGTCTCTCTTTCTCTCTTTCTTTCCTTTCTTTCAGGTGATGGTGCCCTGCCCTGTATTATTGTCATGTGTAAACTTTCTGGTATATGGTCCATAAATGGAATTTTATTACAAAGAGGGCTCTTCCCTTTGCTGATCTTTCTGCAAGTTATGTTATCTCAAATATTAAAGGAAAGAAAAATGAATAGTACAAATTGTTATTTTAGAGCCCCCCCTCATAGTTATGATTCATTTTCCTTCCCAGTGTTCTGTTGATTGTTTTGACAAGGGCAGTCATTTGGCCTGTCAAAATAACCCCTGGTTTTATCTTCCACTACGAAAATCTTTTTCCTTCTCTTTTAAAACAAATGTTTTAACGAATTGCTCTGTTTCCTCATCTGTTATATAGGGTATGTTAATCTGCTTGGACTTCTATAACAAAATACTATTGACTGGGTGACTTAAACAACACGTTTATTTCTCACAGTTCTGGAGGTTAGGAAGTCCTGGATCAAGGTCGTGGCAGATTTGGTTTCTGACGAAGGCTCCTGCTTGCAGAGGTCCATCTTCTTGCTGTGTCCTCACATGGCAGAGAGAGAGAGAGAGAG
>NW_007729044.1:108885-109731 GCF_000696425.1 Galeopterus variegatus | reverse complement strand
AGAGAGAGAGAGAGAGAGTGAAAGAGAGAGAAAGAAGATAGATATCAAGCTCTGGTGTCTCTACATTTTATAAGGATACTTACAAGGACATTTATGAGGCACACCCTCATAACCTCATTTAACCCTAATTACTTCCCAAAGGCAGCACCTCCAAATTTCATCACATTAGTGGTTAGAGTTTCAAACATATAAATTGGAGGGGGGACAGGAATATTCGGTTCATAATACGGGGTAACAATACCTACAGTATATGCTTGTTTGAAGGAAAGAATTATGCACTCATTCATTAGATACACAGTAAGGGTAGACCATGTCCTAGATGCTGTGCCAGAGAGACATGGTCCCTGCCCTCATAGAACAATGGTGGATTCAAGTGCAGAAAGCCAGGGGCATGGTGGATACCCTGTATCAATAAACAGTATCATCCTTTTCCTCTTCTCCCTCTGCCTCTCCCTCTCAGCCTCCCCAGGGTAGGCTTTGGAACTAGGTGGACCCGGAATTCAATTATGGCTATGCCCCTTATTAGCCAGGAGTGGGCTTGAATTCTCTAAGCCTTTGTAGCCTGACCTGTAAAATTGACATATTACCCACCTCACAGGGCTGTTGAGAAGGTTGAATAAGAAAAAGCATGTAAAGCACTTTGCAGCAAGCCTGCATGCATAAGTCCATGATAAACATCATCTGCTACTCTAACAACTATGAGAGTAATGATATTTTTGCCACTGTGGGCTATTCCGATTCATTACTTTCCTATTGATTGAAGTGCATGGCCTGTTGATGTCTTCTCTCTTACTTGGCTCCAGTCTCTTGTGGCCTTTCAACAAGTAGCACTGCCCCTTCAAGGCC
>NW_007729044.1:104758-107790 GCF_000696425.1 Galeopterus variegatus | reverse complement strand
TCTCTTACTTGGCTCCAGTCTCTTGTGGCCTTTCAACAAGTAGCACTGCCCCTTCAAGGCCCACTTTGAGCAATGGGCTCACGAGCTCCTCTTCATTTAGTACATCTCCCTTTCTCTTCAGCATTTGGTGTCTCTACCATCTGCTCTGGCATTTCAGAATATATACATCCTTTTCTTTTATAAGTGCCTTTAATTTGTCTTCTTTCCAAAATTTCCAGAGTCTGATCTGTGAACTTTAAAATCAACCAAGTTGGTTAGAAATTTGTGTCAAGTAAGAATAAACAAACTGAAGATACAATAGGTCTAAAAGGAGTCTTTAGAACATGATCTTTGTGCCAACTATATGAACTCTGCAGAGGCCTTTTACTAATTCCTTTCTGGCTCTTGGAAAGTGAGGTTGTGCATTTAGATAGGCCAGTTCTTATTGTAGTAGACAATAAACCTTTGTTGAGTTGAAGCAAAAAAATTTGGCTGTGGGAAATTTAATTTTTTTTCCTTCTGTAGTAATAACACACAGTGACATGTTGGAATAAGGGATAAGAAATTACACGTCCCCTCTCCCCACAAACTCTAGCATTACTGATGTTACTGAGCAAGGGCTCGCTGCCTGATGTGCACAGAAGCCAATTCCACAGCACTGGTTTTTGTGAGAAGAAAAGGTTTTATTGCGAGGTCGACCAGCAAGGAGACAGGAGGCTAGGCCCAAATCTGTCTCCTCAAACTAGGAGCCAAACATGTTTTTAAAGGATCAGTAAAGATTGGGGACTAGGGATTGGATGGCTCCTGGTTCAGACCATATAACCAGGCAAAGAGTGATTGGCTGGGTCTGAGTCAGGCCATGTATATGACTCAGGAAAGGGTTGATTGGTTGGGCCTGAATCCAGTCCTTTGGTTCCATTGGTGGTGGATTTTAGGTTCCTGTGGTGCCTGAGGTCATCTGGATGGCAGGGCCCATGTCTCTGCACATGCTCAGCTTACATTCTGCAAGATAACTTGTAAAACAACTTAAAATAGGGAATTGGGGCTATTTTCAGCTAGTTTAGCTAGTTTCAACTAGTTTTACAAGGTTTCAGTACCAGTCCTCTAAAAACCCATTGAGCCCCTTGTTTGGAGAGACAGATTTGAGCCATGTTTCCTGTCTCCTTGCTGGTTGACCTCAGAATAAAGCCGTTTCTTCTCACAAAAACCAGGGCCATGGTATTGGCTTCTGTGTGCATCAGGCAGCGAGCCTTTGCTTGGTAACACTGACATTGCTTTGTCCCTCAGCAGGAGGATTTCACGTTTTTCCTGTGCTGTTAGACATTCTAGGCAGCAGGCATCATAGTCTTTGGAGTTCACTCTGAGGCTGATGAAGTGTGGTTGAGAAATGTAACTAAGCTTTTAAAAGGGCATGGTTTTTTAGCTCACATCTGGTAATTATAGAGCCAGTGTGTCTTTCTCTTGCAGATTGGGTAATTGTACAAGAGGGGTTACAGAAGTTGGGGTGTAAGTGGGTGTGTTTATACCCAAATGGTTGATTTATTCAAATGATACTTTCTCCATTTCAGAGCTTTAGGTATTGGTGAGATGAGCAGAGGGTAATTTACCACCTGATCAAGCCCTAATTTCATTGTCACCATTTTGGTGTGTGTACACCAGACGTATTCTATTTGTATCATTTAGAACTCCAGAACAAACTGTTCTGTAAATATTACTTAAAATATGATGTAGCACCACCACCTTCTAAAATAAACTTTAAGAGCTTTGCTTTAGAGAACTATTTTCTTTTTTTTAAAGTTGAATCCCAGATTTTCTGAGTGTTTAAATTAGGTAGTATCTTCTGTTACTCATCATTTTCTCCTTTTCTTTCTTTGATTTTGATGGTAACTTGGAAAAGTGGTAGGGAAAAGAATCCTACTTACTTTTGGTTTGCTGTTATTGCTAAGAGCTTGGTAGGTAACTATTAATAAACAGTTTTAATCATCAAATTTTTGCCAAGAAAATGGACTATATTGGATGCATTTGGGCTGGTATAGGGCAGTGATAGCAAACAGGGCATACAGGCAGGATTGGGTAGGTTTTATTTAGTTTGCACTCTGAGGCTGAATGTAGCCACATTACTGCAATCTAAATATGATGGTGTTGGAATCCCAGAGTGCTGTGTTCACCTGGGTTCTCTCCTGTATTTCCTACCTTCCCCTGGTGGACATTTCAGTTAGGAATCTCTGACCTGAGGAAAGGAGCACAAACGCTCCCAAGGCTTATCTTTTTTGGTAGACTGGTTCTTGGACTTTTGTGATGGAGAATGGGGAGGAAAGCAGGAGGGGAGGAAGACAAAAGAAACTGGAGGAGAAGCTAAGGGTGGAAGGAATTTGGGGGAAGGGAAGCTCTTGAGGAGAAGTCAGGCCTGGGAACAGCTGCGGTATTTGAGAGTAGCAGATGGGAGTTTAAGTTGAGAATTATGTGTCTACTCCATGGTGTTCAAGAAATACAAATGAGGATTTGACTTATTTTGAAATTGCTGGACTGTGTTTGTATCAGTCAGGGTTGAGTCAAAAGACAGAAACTATACCAATTATTTCAACAGAGAGCATTTGATATTAAAAATTATTAACCAGATATTGAAGAGCTGGGAAGGCACCAAGAGAACACTGAGGTATCATGGAAGTAGCAACTGCAGGAGGCATTTACCACTCCTGAGGTTAGGATTACTAAAATTCAGAAGCATGTAGGAAGGGCCACGTGGGGCTGCACTCATATCTCCAAGGGAATGGCTAGTGCTGGGGCCTCTGAGCTTAGAGGAGGAGAGCTGAGGTCTTTGTATCCTGACCTCTGAGAGCTGGTATTGCACAGTTGGTGTTGGGGTCTTTGAATTCAGGTAAGGAGCACGTCTGAGCTTAGAGGAGGAGAGCTGAGGTCTTTGTATCCTGACCTCTGAGAGCTGGTATTGCATAGTTGGTGTTGGAGTCTTTGAATTCAGGTAAGGAGCACAGGTGTGACTCTTCAGCACTCCCTTCTCCTGCTTTTGCCTCTATCAGCTTGGGCCCCAAGTG
>NW_007729044.1:100966-103949 GCF_000696425.1 Galeopterus variegatus | reverse complement strand
CTCCTATAGGATACCTAAATTGTATCATGCCCCTTCATTTCCCCACAAGTCTTCACAGGTCTTATACTCTTCCCTAGAGAAAGTCGAACTTGTCAGCATGGTGGGCAAGCTTCTCCATGAACCATCCAGTCTCCCCAGCACACCCTCTGTACGTGCTGTCCATACTGAACTACCTTTAGTATCATCTGCCTTTCTTTCTCTCTTCCTGTCAATCTCTCTTTTATGTTTTCAAGTTGTAGCTCAAGAGCTCCCTCCTCTATGAAGCCCTTTCTGATTTTCCCAGATGCACTTAGACATTCCTTTTTCAACATTCTCTTTGTTCTTTGTACAAACTTCTTTGTGTGTATTAGCATTAAACATAACTGCTTGCATGCCTGGTTCTCCTACTAGATTGTCATCTTCTTGGGGACAGGTTCTGAATTTTGTTTCCCCTTTTGCCTGAGTAATTAATTAACAGAATGTCTAGCACATAGGTAATTATAATTGTTGAATGAATTATTTACTGTTACTTTTAAATAAGGAATAAATATTTTTATAAAACAAAATTATGACAAAAACAATTTAAGTTTGATAATAGAAATTATGAAGACTACAGTTTTTATTCCTTTTGTGGGGAGGATGGCATGTATTTTAAGAATCAAAGGAGCTTTTATTTCAACAAAGGCTTAGGTGACTAAAATTCTCTTAAATCAATATCAACGGAAACTTATTGTTATTTTTTTATTAGAAAAATGTGAGGGATTTTTTTTTTGCATTTTCTCACATTTATTATTTATTTGTGATGAGAATACTTAAAATCTACTCTCTTAGCAATTTTCAAGTATACAATACATTGTTATTCACTATAGGCACCATGTACAATAGATCTTGGAACGTATTCCTCCTGTGTAACAGAAATTTTGTGTCCTTTGACCAAAATATCCACACTTCCCCCTCACTCCCAGTCCCTGGTAATCATCATCCTACTTTCTGTTTCTTTGAGTTTGACTTTTTTAGATTACACATGTAAGTGAAGTCATGCAGTATTTGTCTTTCTGTGCCTGGCTTATTTCACTTAATATAATGTCCTCCGGGTTCATCCATGTTGCTACAAATGACAGGATTTCATTCTTTTTTTATGGCTGAATAGCATTCCATTGTGTATCTGAACCACATTTTCTTTATCTATTCATCTGGTGATGCACACAAGTTGATTCCATATCTTGGCTATTGTGAATAATCCTGAAATGAACATGGGTGTGCAGGTATTTCTTTAGTGTACTGTTTTCCTTTAGGTATATACTCAGCAGTGGGATTGCTGGATAATATGGTAGTTCTATTTTTAGTTTTTTGAGGCACCTTCATACTGTTTTTCATAAGGGCTGTGATAATTTACTTTTCCACCAACAGTGTACATTCTCCACAGCCTTGCCTATACTTGTTATTTTTTGTCTTTTTGATGATAGCCATTCTACTAGGTGTGAGGTGGTATCTCANCAGGTATTTCTTTAGTGTACTGTTTTCCTTTAGGTATATACTCAGCAGTGGGATTGCTGGACAATATGGTAGTTCTATTTTTAGTTTTTTGAGGCACATTCATACTGTTTTTCATAAGGGCTGTGATAATTTACTTTTCCACCAACAGTGTACATTCTCCACAGCCTTGCCTGTACTTGTTATTTTTTGTCTTTTTGATGATAGCCATTCTACTAGGTGTGAGGTGGTATCTCACTGTGGTTTAATTTCCATTTCCCTGATGATTAGTGATGTTGAACATTTTTTTATGTACCTGTTGACCTTATATGTCTTCTTTTGATAAATTTCTATTCTCGTCCTATGCCGATTTTTTAATTGGGTTATTTGTTTTCTTGATATTGAGTTATTTGAGTTCCTTATATATTTTGGATATTAACCCCTTGTCAGATGTATAATTTGCGAATGTATTCTCCCAATTTGTAGGTTGTCTCTTTACTCTATTGATTGTTTCCTTTGATGTGCAGAAGCTTTTTTGTTTTATATAATCCCTTCATCCATTTCTGTTTTTGTTGTCTGCTTTTGGAGTCATATCCAAAAAATTAGTGCCTAGACCAATGTCATGGAGTTTTTCCCATATGTTTTTTTCTAGTAGTTTTATAGTTTTAGTTTTAAGTTAAGTTTTTAGTCCATTTTGAGTTGCTTCTGTATATGGTGGAGATGAAGGACATTATTTTAATAATCACATTAAATTGGTCAACATCTGTTTTTAAAATGTTCCACTTAGCAAGCAGAAATTTAAAAAACACTGGCACAGCTATGGATACCATATTTTAGTCATTTTAGTCTCTAAAATATGTTAGCAAACTCAGAAAGGGCAGCTCTTTTAATATACATAATGTATCTTTTTTATTTAAAGTGTTGTACTGAATTCTGTTCCATAGAGATTTTTAGTAACATAGGAGCCAAAATGAAACAGAAAAAATGTATCAAAAGCCTCAAAAATATTCATATCCTGTGACCCCAATGATTTATCTTCTGATATGATGTCCCTTGGGTGGTTTTGGCCTCCCCAGAAGGGGCAAGGGATGGATCTTCAAAATAGTAAACACAATGAGACTTTGAAACTGTTCTGGGTCACTTTCTTCTCAGTTTGGCCTGGCACAAGACAATGGGTGGGGTGCTAAGTGATGCAGACCACTCAGAGCCTCATACCTAACAGTCCCTCCACACTCCATGATATATGCTTTCAGATTACTTGCCTGTGTTTGCTCAACCATTCTATAATATTCCTGAGTGTGGGCGTGCATGTGGGGAGCAGGTTATATAAGACAGTGGAAGCCTCGGTACTGCCCCGATGCCCTTTGTGGCACTCTCATACATAAGCTCACCACAGAACCTTCCAGCTGAGCCTGGCTGCTAGTTTCTGCACAGTTTTCTCCACTGTTAATCATTGTTCTCTTTCACTTCCCACCCCTGTAGTCTTCCTCTTTGCATAAATAAATGTCTATTGTTTTTGGACTAGACAACC
>NW_007729044.1:98791-100725 GCF_000696425.1 Galeopterus variegatus | reverse complement strand
CCACCCCTGTAGTCTTCCTCTTTGCATAAATAAATGTCTATTGTTTTTGGACTAGACAACCTTGTCTCACCTCTGCAGTCCCTCAATGCCATTTTCTCTTTCACCATACAAATAAATGATTATCTCCATCAACCAACCATTTTCCTGCCTCAGTTGTTCTGGGAATAAGCAGAACAAACCGTGGCACCTGTGCTTTACTTTCATAGCCCCTGCAACTTCTCTGGCTTGTTCTTCTAACCAGACTGGAACCTCCATGAGGGCAGAGTTGTGCCTCTCTTTTCTAGTGTTGTAATCTCCAGGCCTGACATAGAGTAGATGGTCAATAAAAGCTGTTAAATGAATGATTGAGCAAAACACACTAATGGCAAGTTTCTATTCAGACTTCATTGTTTTCAGGGAATGTAAACCTGTTCCTTGCAGTGAAAGTTGCCATGATGAGAAAGAACTGCAAATTGGGGACTGGTATGTTTGCTTTTCATTGATATATCCAACAAGGGTTTGTTGTACAACTTTCTACTTCTCCTGCAACAGGTGTGGTGCTTAGAATTGGGAAAATATGTTTCTGTCCTTGTGAAACCTAATGGGTGAGTAGAAGATTAAGTGTAATGACCTTTGGCACATAGTAGGCACTCAGTCATTGTTGAGTGAATGACCCACCATCACCCAGGTATGATGCAATCAACTGATGTTCCATTAGTGGAAGTGTTCCAATTCTGATTTATTTCTTATTTTCTTGGAGTTAATGGTGTGATGGGGTGGCTCGATAACAGAGAAAAAGTTACCAAGAGAATAACTTAAATCTATTTTCATAGTAGATGTGTTGTGTAATTGGTGTCAGGGTACACTTTTCATTAAAGGACCGTGTGTTTTCCTTGTCACTCCTCAAGGTTCTGGTGCAGGGGGTGGGGAGCAGCTCCTGGCTTTTCACCCTGAGAGATGGTGCAGACATTGATTGCAGACAGACATTAGGGCACTAGGTTACAGTAATTGTGAGCTTTGTGCTCAACAGACCCTATGAAGGCGTGTTGCTCTCAGGCTCCCCAGTGTGCTAATTGGGGAGGGTGGAGAAGGAGGAGGAGGAGGGAAAGTGTTTGCCAGGTCACTGGAGGCCTGATTGTGCTCCAGGGCGAAAAGGCTCAAGTAGCTGGCTTAACCTAGGTTATCCTGAGAGGTCTCGGGCCCTTTTCTCACATTTGTTTTCTTTGCTTTTCTTCTTGCCACTTTATCCAGGAGATATGAGTAATGAAATCCTACTTATTTTACAAATGTAAAGGGATATTTTGTTTAATGTGGCATTTGAAAAATATCCATCTGCCTCTCTCTGCCTGTTTACTCTGATAAATCCTAGTAACACAGGCATAGCTGGGTGAGAAGCCAGTGGTCATGCAGTATATTCTCTGGGGAAACAGAATGTTAAATTTCAACAGAAAAGATTATTGAAATAGGTAATCCTTTCTTTGTTGTTATTGAATTCTTTAGTCTGGCATTATATTATGGCTTTTGAATGCAAACAGAATTTACAAAGCTAAAGAGGACAAGACTTTTGTGAAGGAAGGAAATTTGTAATAAGAAAAACTCAACTCTACAGTAAGGAACAATACTTTAGACAACTCTGTTTTGTGGCCTAAAGTTTGCAGTTTATTTGTTCACTGAACATTTCTGGTGCACTTACTGGAAGCCAGACACTTTCGGCCCTCTATGAACTTACAGTCTTTTGGGGGAGGAAGTCAAGTTACCTAAAAATTAAAATTCTGTAACTCAGCAATTATCGATTATGTACATATGTTGCAGGCATTGGGGACACAATAGTTAGAAGGAAAAAGTGCCTGTCCTTGTGGAGTTTGCATTCTAGTGGGGAAATGTTGGTTGTGGAGTTTCTAACAGCCTGGTGTGTGTGTGTGTGTGTGTGTGTGTGTGTGTGTGTGTGTATGTTT
>NW_007729044.1:97009-98477 GCF_000696425.1 Galeopterus variegatus | reverse complement strand
TTTCTGTTGCTTATAACAAAATACCCAGAACTAGGTAATTTATAAGAAAATGAAAATTATTGCTTGCAGTTTCAGAGGCTGGGAAGTCCAAAGTCCAGGGAACACATTTGGTGAGGGTCTTCTTTGGCAGTGGCTTTGCAGTAATGCAGGGATCTCACATAGCAGAAAATGGCAGAGCAGAGAGAGAAAGAACTCTTTGTCTACTCTTCTAGCCTGCAGAACCACATCCATGACCACCATTATTAACCCATTCATTAGGGCATGGTTTTAAGAATCTACTCACCTCTTCAAGGCCCCACCTTTCAATTACCATAAGAGGATTTCCCACCCTCAACAGTTCCAATGGAGATCAAGCTTTTAATACATATAACTTGGGGGACACAATTCAACCCATATCACACTCTATACAATTTTATATTTCATTGCATTCCTCTTTCTTCAATTAAATTGTTCTAAAAAGGGTGAGGGAGCAGTGACCACCAAGCTGCTGCTGAAGTGCCCCAGGCTCTCCTGAGTTGGAGCAGTGGGGGATGAGGGCCTCAGCCAAGCACCCCTGACACCTGCAGCCAGCCCAGTGGTGATCACTAAGCTGCCTCTGGAAGCTCCCTGGGTTCTCCTGAGCTGGGACAGTGGGGGGGCCTCAGGCCTCGGCCACACCCCCCCAACACATACAACCAGCCTGGCAACAACCAGCAAGCTGTAGCAAGAAGGGCCCTGGGTTCCTGACCTGGGACGGTGTGGGGCAAGGGCTTTTCCACAGCCCCCTGACATCTGCACCCATCCCAGCAATGACCAAGCCTCTGCTGGAGGCCTCCCAGTCTCCCCTGTGGGAATGAGGGGGGTGCCACAGGCCTCAATCCCACCCCTCCTCCTTCCTCCTTCTTCCATCCCATTTCCTTCCCCTTTCCCCTCTCCTCCCACAACTGCTCTGCAACAACATCCTAGAATGTAAAAAATAATATTAATAAAATTTCATTTTCTTTAAAAAAAAATTAATAAAAAGGGTGAAGTTTAGACTACATGGATGAGTAATTGCTCCTTCCTGGGAAGTACCTGAAACACAGCTCGCAGAAGCCCGTGATGGTTCTTCTCCCCTAAAGTGTAAAGTGTAAGTCCTCTGACAGTAAGGGCCAGACTGACACAGTCTGGTGATGAATGTGTGTTGAATGCTCCATGGAACACACCCAAGGATTTACCATGAGTTCTTTGGAAGTCTGTGGTTATAAAATCAATTTTTTAATGGAAATTGATATGTGCTTAGCTCAGTATCTGGCATATGGCAAATGCCTAATGAATGGTAGTTTCCTATCTGTTTTAATTAAATGCTACATCACTAGAGATACTTATGATGGATTACAACATTGAAACATGATCATACCATTCCCCTGTTAAAGTCCTGCAGTTCTTGCACTGCTTAGTGAATGAAGAGAAGTGCTACATGTTATTGTGATCCCAGTATTTTATTGTG
>NW_007729044.1:94455-96568 GCF_000696425.1 Galeopterus variegatus | reverse complement strand
CATGAGTTCTTTGGAAGTCTGTGGTTATAAAATCAATTTTTTAATGGAAATTGATATGTGCTTAGCTCAGTATCTGGCATATGGCAAATGCCTAATGAATGGTAGTTTCCTATCTGTTTTAATTAAATGCTACATCACTAGAGATACTTATGATGGATTACAACATTGAAACATGATCATACCATTCCCCTGTTAAAGTCCTGCAGTTCTTGCACTGCTTAGTGAATGAAGAGAAGTGCTACATGTTATTGTGATCCCAGTATTTTATTGTGTGAATTTATTCTAAATTCTGTGATGGCAGTAATTACTATTGTTGGTTTAAAAACCAGGGTAAGAAAGGGCTTGCACAGTATTTTAAAAATGGCCTGGGATATTTGAGCAAAAATGTCTGCCAGGTTGCTCTGAGCTCAAACTGCTTGGAAGAGGGCTGCATCTCTGAGAAGCTGGACTCTGTGCTCCTCACACGGAGGGAGAGGCAGGGCAGTGGGGTCGGCACTGCTGGTTTGCAGAAGGCAGTGTGACAAGTGAGCAGGTTCCAAGATCATTGTTAATGCGACCCACATCCTTTCTTCTCTTTGCATCACTGCCTGCAGGTTTGTCTTCCTCAGTGGGCAGCATGGACTACAGAAAGCACCTTCACAAGCTTTCCAGGGTACCTTGTCCCTGAGATCTAGAACCACCTGTATGTGGTCTAGTGGTGGGTGATGGCCTGCTTAGGAAACAGAAATAAATGAATGGGAAGTTTACCCTGTGTTTTGGGGGATTACAAATAATTAGAAGCCAAGGGGTAGCAATTAAGGGTGTTTCCTTGGTGGAGCAATATTCTGGAGGCTAAATGAACGACTCAGGAATTGCTAACAGGATTAGAGGATCTTCGTGGGTATCATGGGATGATGCTTGATGATAGAGGTTGCTTGGTGGTCTCAAAATGGGATTGATCTATCTTGTTCTTTTCTTTTAGCTTTTTTCCCTGAAAAGTTTGATGAGCTCATGACACAGTCCTTCATAGATGGCCTCTCTTATCTGTGGTGGGTGTTGCAAATGGGAACAAATAAACTTCTCATCCTAATAGATAGTTCTCTCTTCTCATGCTAACAGGAAGCTGGTCCCTTTGAGGATACTCAATTGCTCTATACAAACTCTGCTTTTTCAACCTGGAAGCCTTGGCTTCCAGGGGCTTGGGCCCAGTGTGCTTTGTTTTTAATTGGCAGAAGTATTCCTTAAACCAACAGTGATACATTTTGTCAGTTCCCAGAATGACTTTCATTATAGGTTCCCAAAGCTCTATGCCGGCCCAGACCAGTTCACCTTAGAACAGCCTTTGTAAGATGGAAGAGGGTGGAAGGTCTCCAATAATAGATCTCATCCTTTTAAAATATCCATGACCTGTTACATTAAGTATTAATTGCAAATCTGTTTCTATTTTTAAATAACATTCAGTCCTTTAAAGATTTACACTGGCTCATCTAAGCTCAAATAAAATTTAAAATAAAGGAAGAATGATCAACTTCTGGGTACCATTCGATGTGCTAAATTAGTTTCAGGATTTTTCCCCCCAAGAAGTGGTACATTTATTTTTGGGACTTATATACTTTTTTTTTTTTTCTCTTGAAACTCTGCTCAGAAGTAGCAAAAGCATATCTTGAGAGGAGGTCTGTCTACTTTTAAAGTTTTCTTGTAGGCTGCATTAGGTTTTTACTTTTGTGCTATATATAGAGAAGGAGATGCTTATAACTATAAATCTGGCTCATTGTTGAGGATATGCTATAAAGGATGCTGTCTGTTGAGTATTCTGAACATCTGCTTTAGGATTTAAAAAAATTTTTTTCCTCGGTTGTATTCTGGGCGTGCGTTTGGTGCCACCTTGTGGGCAATTTTCAGAATATTATACATTCCATTAAAAGAAAACTCGTCCCAAGGCTATTCATATTGCTCAAAAATATGCTCTGTAAATCAGATGGGAAAAAAAATCTCAGTAATTCTCCCACTAGGTTTGCACAGCTTTATCTTAGAGGCAATATTACTACTTAGTTTCAGGAAACATCTGACTTTGTCAAGGGATTTTGATACCCTGCTGAGGTACCAGTGCTTTATTACCTGTGAAAAACTTTCT
>NW_007729044.1:91114-93508 GCF_000696425.1 Galeopterus variegatus | reverse complement strand
GTATACACTTTAATAAGAGAACAAATGAATCATTCTTTGTGATGCTGTAGTGCATCAGGATGTTACTTTAACCAAAGTTTTTTCGCAGATTCAAAGGTACTGGGGCTGTGGTTTTTGACTTGCTTTATCACACTTCTCATATCATCCCTCTGAGGTATGTAGGCTCTTGTTATCCTCATTTCTCCTACAGGGAAGATGGAGCCAGAGGTGGTGGTGGCTTGCCTGGGTCCAAGGCCTGGTCATAACAGCTGGTCTGCTGCTCTTGTCATTAGCTGATGCTGTCCCTGTTGTTTACAGTCTAAGGTGACAAATGCAAGAAAGGAATGTTGCTGGCTAAAGGGAATTTTAAAGATCCTGGATGTTGGAGAGGAGAGGAGAGAAAGGTGGGAGAAGGTGATAAAAAGAGAGAGGGAGAGATAGTGGCCTTAGAAAACATCTCTCTGATCTTTCTAAAAGGGAAATTGGACCCCTGATTAAATTGTCTCTCTAATTAAAGCTTTTACACAAATTTTCCTTTTGCCTACATGACAAAGTCCAAACTCCTTTAAGTGGCTCTGACGGAGTGGACCCATCTCCCTGGTTCCTCCTACCAACCAACCTCACTCTAGCAACACCAACATGTTCTGAGTCCCCTGCTCCCAATTCCTTTCTTACCTCCCCACTTAGTTCAAGCTGCCCCTGTTGCCTTAACTACTCTTTCTCCTCTTTTCCCTGATAAATCCAAAGCATTCAACAGGGCTCAGCTCAAAGGTTACCTCCTCCGAAACCCTTCCCTGACCCTTCCATCTCATTCTCTAGTCTGGTTAAGGTGCACTACCTCCCTATACTTCCATGATGCTGTGCAACGATGTGTCTGTTTTCCCAATTAAACTGCAACATCCTTGAGAGGAAGTCCTGCATGTTTTTTACCTTTTTGTTACTAGAATTGAGCACAAAGTCTGACCCATATTGTCTCACCATAGCTAGGAAGGACAGAATTGAGGCTAAATGGCAGAAATTGGGGCATCGGGGGTAGAACTGGGGACTCAAGCCTTCTGAATCCCTCTCTGCCTTCTCTGGCCTCTGCTCCTCTTGGAATGAGGCACCATTCTCAGGCCATCTTGCCCTCTTCTGTCAGCTGAGAGTTGCAGAGAAGCTTCCTCCACATGGCTGGTGAAAGTGGCCTCCTNATTAAACTGCAACATCCTTGAGAGGAAGTCCTGCATGTTTTTTACCTTTTTGTTACTAGAATTGAGCACAAAGTCTGACCCATATTGTCTCACCATAGCTAGGAAGGACAGAATTGAGGCTAAATGGCAGAAATTGGGGCATCGGGGGTAGAACTGGGGACTCAAGCCTTCTGAATCCCTCTCTGCCTTCTCTGGCCTCTGCTCCTCTTGGAATGAGGCACCATTCTCAGGCCATCTTGCCCTCTTCTGTCAGCTGAGAGTTGCAGAGAAGCTTCCTCCACATGGCTGGTGAAAGTGGCCTCCTGAAGCCCCACACTCATTCTCACAGCTGGACAGCCTCAGGGCGAAAAGTGCTTCTCTCCCCTAATATCCCAGTATGGATTCTAGGGAAGGACTTTGGCCCTGCTTGTGTCATATGCCCATTCTGAGACAATCACTGTTCCCTGGCACTTTGTACATATTGAATGAATGGTCCATGTGGCATTTCTCCTTGTCTCTTATTTCTTACTTGTGCTAAGTATAGGTCTCTTCATTCACTCTTCTTCATTTTTGTGTCTCAAAAATGACATGATACAAGACAGGGACTGACCCTGGGAGTATCCCTTGAGACTGGGATGGAAAATTCTGTCATGTTCTATCAAGACAGTAGTCAGTGGCAGGTCCACCTCCTCACCTCTCAGCCCCCACCAGGATTTGGGCTTAAGCCAACAGGGAGTGCAGAAAGGTTGCATGGACCACAGTGCTCTGACACTCCTGAAAAGAGGGCCCGGATTAGATGAGACAGGCCAGAGTATTTATTATGAAACTATTTTATGGTAAAATATCATGGAGATAAAGGAAATAGACAAAACCTAAATGTGCAGCTTAATGAATCAATATAACACGCATGTAACCATCATCTAGGTTGGGAAACAACTCTAGAAGTCTCCTGTGTTCTCCTTCCCAATTACGACCCCCTTCTTCTCCCCAAAGCTAACCATTACCCTTACTTCGTGGTAATCTTCCTTGCTTTTCTTTATTCTTTTACCACCTAAGTATGCATTCTTAAACACTAGAATTAACTTGCTTGTTTTTGAGTTTTATATGAATGAAATCACCCAGTCTTATTCTTGTGTGTCTGGCATCTTTCATTCATCACTGGGTTTGTGAGATTCATCCCTTTTGTTTTTTTTTTTTCCTTTTTGTCTTTTTTCGTGTCCGGCAACGGATCGCAACCCTCAGTGTC
>NW_007729044.1:65915-90114 GCF_000696425.1 Galeopterus variegatus | reverse complement strand
TGAACCCTTGGCGGGAGCGCCGCCGCGCTCCCAAGCGGTGCACTGTAGCAGTGCGCCACTGGGCTGGCCCAGAGATTCATCCCTTTTGTTGAATGTAGCCATGATTTGTTCATTTTTGGCATAATGTGGCTGGTATTCTATTATATAAATATACCNCCTTATGTTGAACGTAGCCATGATTTGTTCATTTTTGGCATAATGTGGCTGGTATTCTATTATATAAATATACCATCATTTCATCGTTTCTTTTTCCATTTTGCTGTTGATGGACATTTGGGTTATTTCCAGTTTTGGGCTATTGTGAATGACGCTGCTGTGAGCTTTCCAGCTTTTGTCTCTTGGTGCATGTGTGACGCATTTCAGTTGTGTGTATACCTTGGAATGAAGTACTGGGGCATGGGGTAGGTGTATCATCACTGTTAGTTGATATGCCAAAAAATTTCCCAAACAGGTGACCAATTTACCAGCAGTGCTTTTTTCTCCACCTCATCTAATCCCCAATTTTGGTGGTGTTGTGGGAACCACAGATGAATAAAAATCACAACTGCCATTTATCAAGTGCTTACTCTGTACAAGATGCTGTGCTAAATGCTTTATAAATCATATCTCAGGTCATCCTCGTAGTAACCCTTGAAGACAGGTGAAATTACTCTCCCCATTTTGCAGGTGAGGACCCCGAGGATTAGGGAGAGGCTAGGTAACTTACTCAGGATCACGTAAACAGTATGTGATAGAGGCAGGACCTAAACCTGGGTCTGATCTCTTTGACTCCAAAACCTGAACTTTTAACTTCAATATTGAAAGGTCGGGGTCTTATCTGGTAGTCAGAGTGTGGGAAACTGGTTTGGCACAGTAGACATGTTACGTGCCTTCCTGTCTATGCATAAGGGTCAGTCCTGTTAGCAGTCATTCCTTTAATGAGAGAAGAGCCTATTTTCTAGAAGGAAAGAACATGGAAGAAAATGGGGTATCTGGGAGCTTGAAGCATTTCTTAAGTCTCCTTTGGTATACGTACCATTAGGACCAGGCTTAGCTGATCCTGGTGCTGAGGCTTTGCTTCAGGTTCACCTGAAATTGGTTTTTTCAGTGGCACAAGACTCTGCCATTACCATACCTCTTATACTGCTCTTAAAACTTTGAGGTTATAAAATATTCATGTATTTTTCTAATAGGAGTTAGGATAATAATTAGTTGATGAGTCAGTATTTGGCTTTTCTATTAAGTTTTTTAAATTAGTGATAAGATTGAAATCTTAAACATGTGAAGTAATAATGTAATCATTTTCCGAGACCTCAGCACCATCTACATTGACCTTTTCTTCCTTTTCAACCACACACCATAGAAGCTTTCTTACTGACCAGGTGGTATGTCTACATTCATCACCATACCTCCATCAGTCATCCCTCTAACAGCCAATGGGATCTTTTAAAAAGACCTAGTCTGCTCACATGTCTTCTCTCAAGGCCCCATGTGATTTGGCCCTTACCACCCTTCTGCTATTCTTCCCTTTTTTCTATGCTCCAACCACAACACTTGACAAACACTTTTCTGTGTGCTAGGCATGATTCTGATATCCCATTGCATAGAAATTATTATTCCTATTTTATACAAGAAGCAAAGAGAGGTTAAGTAACTTGCTCAGGGTCACACAGCTAGTAAATGTCAGGCAGAGCTGGGATTCATACCCAGGTCCACTGGCTCCAGGGTCCATGCCCTCACTCACTACACTGTGCTGCGTCTCCTTCCTAGACTTCGCCAGATACCTTTGATACACCCCACTTCTTGCCTCAGGGATTTTGCATGTGGTGTTTCTTTTGTCTGGGATGCTCTTCCTCTCACCTTCCATATCTAATTAGCCTCTCCCTCCCTTCAGAACTCAGCTGCAGTGTACTTGTTTGAACTGCCTATTAGCTAGGGTAGATACTTCTGTTATTGACTTATTTATTTTTTAATACTCTACTGTTATAGTTACTTGCAGACTGTTTTGCTTTCCCTTGTAGACTGTAAGCTCCCTGAGGGCTGGAGCCCACCCATCCTGGTTATCCCCAAGTCCCCCACACTTGGCACATAGCTGCATACTTTGCCTGTTTGTTCATTCGGCAAGTGAGTGAATGGAAGGACTGCTCATAGCAGAGTAGAGAGATAGCGTTATTTTTCTGTCCCCAGATATATTTTTTAAGTAAGTCCTAACTTGAACTCACCTTCTAATTATTGTTTAAGTGGCTTTTTTTAGTCTGGTGCCTGATTGATTTGGGTTTTTAATATGTATTTTTCAGTTCTCAGTCAACTTTCCTTCAGGCCCTGCCTTGTAATTTATAAGGCTCTGTTAACTTGAGGTGTCCTGCCCATGGTATTGCATTTCATCTATGGGCCATTAATGGTGCTTAGGTAAAATGCTCCAATCTCTAGACAGGGCACACTGGAGTTGCTGCTTATCAGAACATTGTCCCTCTTTCCCCCTAATCATAGCTTTCTCAGCTGACTTAAAACAATTCTTTTAGTTATGTGTCTGTGAAAATCATGACCTCTCTTTGGTGAAATCATGGAATAATGGCTGCTGACATCTGTGTGGCTGGTATGGGCCCTTTATGTGCTAACTCTAGAGAAGGTTGGTCCCTAAGACAAACTGAGTTTTCAGTTGATTCTTTAATTGTGAGCATGTTAAATAGTTTTCTTACATTATCTAACTGAATAGCAACTCTACCAGCCTTTTGGAAGTCACATCTTAACCTAATGTGCTAGTATAAATGCCACCCTTCAATAAGTATGAGAAGGTCTTTGAAAAATTCATGGAAAGATTCATGTTATCATTTGATTCCATTTTCCATGAACTTTTTGAAGTACCCTCGTACATAGAATTTTATATTCCAGTCCTATAAGCTTTGCCTCACATTCAAATTTTATATGAGAGATTTTATCATCATCAACTTCATCATCAGTATCAATCAGCTTAGCAACTTTTCAAATGTTTTTGCTCTTCTAATAGGTAAGTTTTATCAGACGTAGTCTTGCCCTAGTCTCTTGGTAACAAAGCAGTATTTTTTTTTCCCCATGCAATATTTCTTAATGACTCTAACAGTGTTATATGTTTGTAATTATTAGAGACACAAAGGAAGTGTCCATCAGGATAGCTATAGTTGTAAATGTGGACACCCAAATCAAGTCAGCCTATGCAAAATGCGAATTTATTGTCTCACTGTAGCTGGGAAAGACAGAACTGAGGTGAAGTTGCAGAACTCAGGTAATCGGGGTGGAACTGAGGTTCAAGGCTCTGGTACTGTCTCTCTGCCTTTGCTGGTCTTTGCTCCTCTTGACCTGTGGAGTCATTCTCCAGCCCTTGCCTCGTCTTCTCATCTCATAGCTCTGTACCTGTTGGCCTTCTTTCGTCCTTGTGTAGACTTGGCTTTCTCCAGCTTCTTGCATGCTGGCATTCTTGCAAGAGGTTGCGGGGAAGTGCTTCTCTGCCCCCCAAGGGGACTCTTGCTAGAAGAAGGAGCATAGGAACATTTGACGGAACTATGACACCATTGTTCCCACAGTCTACTAGACAGATGCTTTTGAGGTTAAACAAACATTTACTGAGGGATTCCTCTGTGTCAGGCACTATGCTAAACCCTAGGGATTAAAAGACTTCAGGAGATTACAAACCAAATTAAATGGTCATATATTACAGTGGGAGGGAATGAGTTAAATGTAAGGAAGAGCCTCCTGAGAGTGACTGGAGTTATCCTTTGGAATATATTTCATCTTATTATTTAGCATTTTCTGTTTTGTTGTGTTTTAGTGAATTGTCACTTCTCTGGGATAATTTGACTAGCCTGTGGAGTCATTCTCCAGCCCTTGCCTCGTCTTCTCATCTCATAGCTCTGTACCTGTTGGCCTTCTTTCGTCCTCGTGCAGACTTGGCTTTCTCCAGCTTCTTCATGCTGGCATTCTTGCAAGAGGTTGCGGGGAAGTGCTTCTCTGCCCCCCAAGGGGACTCTTGCTAGAAGAAGGAACATAGGAACATTTGACGGAACTATGACACCATTGTTCCCACAGTCTACTAGACAGATGCTTTTGAGGTTAAACAAACATTTACTGAGGGATTCCTCTGTGTCAGGCACTATGCTAAACCCTAGGGATTAAAAGACTTCAGGAGATTACAAACCAAATTAAATGGTCATATATTACAGTGGGAGGGAATGAGTTAAATGTAAGGAAGAGCCTCCTGAGAGTGACTGGAGTTATCCTTTGGAATATATTTCATCTTATTCTTTAGCATTTTCTGTTTTGTTGTGTTTTAGTGAATTGTCACTTCTCTGGGATAATTTGACTATCATAGAGATTTCAAATCAATTTCCTGTAAAGTGAACATAGATTTTAAAATTCACTCATTGAAAAATTACCTTTTCTCCTGAAGATGAAAAGAATATTTGTTCATTTGGCAAACATAAGAACATACAAAGAAGAAAATGAAAAATAATTCTAGTAGCCAGAGATAGCACCTCAATAAGTTAGTTAGCATTTTGGAGTCTGCCCTTACAGACTTATATGCATACATGTAAAATAAAATAACTTATCTAATTTTTATTTTTTAGAGAAATTGCTTTAATACTGCTTATACAGTTTTGAGTCCTGCTTTTTTATTTAATGTTTTATTGTGAGCATTTTCCCTTGCCATGAAATATGTTAGACAGAGGATTGTTATTATTCTCTGCTTCATAGTCCATGAAGTGGCTGAACCACGGCTTATTTAGTCGTTCTTCCAGTATAGCGCATTGGGTTGTCTACTAAATTTTGCCAGCCTGAGAAATGTAAAGAATATTCTGGCACCTAAATCCTTGTCTGCCTTTCAGACAATTTCCTTGTGTTCTATTCCTAGGAGTGGACCTAGGAGATAAGGGAAGGCACACTTTTAATAAAGCTGTTGATCCAGACGGCAACCCTGCCGTTTGAGAGGTTGTTTCAGTTTATGTTTTTACCAGCTGTAGAGGAGAGAGCATAGGAAGTATAAGAAATTAATGGCCCACTGACAATTAGCCCAAGTGTCCAGTTAGCTGACTTTATGCCATCTGTGAAGGGCTAGTGAGGACCAAGTGTGACAGTGAATGTGTTGGATACTGGAAAAGGCTCTGGCAGCCTGAACTGAAAAGTTTAACTTTTACATGAGAAATGAACACAGGAATTTCTTCAAATGATTTATTTCTTGGCTCAAAACCAACGTTTTCTTACTTTGAAGGCCAAGTGAATGGAAAATTCATCATCCACATGGTTTCGTTTTGTTTTTCTCCTTTGTTTTCCTCCTTCTCTTCTTCCTTATATTTCTTCTTCCCCTCTCTCTTTCTCTCTCCCTCTAAATAAAAGAGCCTCTTAGATTCTCTTCTTGAGTCTGATTCCTAGGAGCGTAATTATGGGATCAAAGAGATACATCAGTTTCCATTGCTGTCATCTACAAAAGCAGGAAAGTCTGATTATAAGGACCTGAAGTGAAAGTTACAGCCTTCACTGAACTGGAACTATGGTTTAAGAACCTCAACAGACTCATTCATTTAGCAAATATTTATCAAATATTTATTGAGCACCTACTATGTGGCTGTAGTGTGTTACAGTATGAAACCAATTAGCCCATGAATGGATTTGGCTCTGAGACTGTGAGTATTGTATCCCACTCATACATTTGATGGAAATGATTCCCGATGTGAAGTTAGGGATGAGGTGGAAAGAAAACTGGTCTCAGAATCAAACAGATCTGGGTAGAAATCCTGGCTCTGCTGGGTGCTGTGGGACATGTTACTTTACCTATCTGAGTCTTAGTTTCCTCATTGGTAAATCTAGCCAACTCATAGGACTTCTGGTAGTAAACACAATGATTTAAATGACTGGTACAGTAATAGCACCAGTAGGTGCTCGATAACTGGTAGCTGCTCTAACTTTTGTTATGATTATTATCATTATGGTGATGATTCAGAGATTATATGAGCTAAAATGCCTTGGTAGTGATTCCTAATGCTTCCCTAAACATTTTACCTCATGGAGCAAAAGCAACTCTGTGCATTTATGGGCATGCATGCATATGTGTGTGCATGTGTGTGTATGAAATCTTATGTGTGTGTGTGTGTGCACATGTGTGTCTGGCTAATCCAGGAATTATGCCCTCTGGGATTTTTTCCAGAGCCTGTATTAGGAGAATCTTGTAGGCAGCTGTTAAATCTCTAGCCTCCCTGTTCTGCTTCCTGAACCCTGAAAGTTTAGGGTTGAGGCACATGGGAGTGAGTTCCCCAGTGAATCTTCAGCAGGAATAAGGCCATACATAATCCACATTTTGGGGCCTGGAGCGGGGAACCTGGCCTTAAAAATCTAGAGGTGAATTTGTTTCATATCTATCTTCATGGCTTTTGGGATCCAGAAGACAAACCTTAGTATGAGAGAGAGTAGGAGGTGATGGGCTAGACTTCAGTGGACACCTCAAAGCCACATGCCCACGAAACACAGACTGGGCTTTGGAAGGCAGTAGCATGGCTGGTGGATACATGTGGAGTCAACCACACTCCAGCTGCTGGCTCCCATTTTTAGGTGCTCAAAGCTCTCATGCTTCCTTGTACTTCTTCCCCCACCAGATCAAATACTGAGTTAAAATGTGTTTGAACCTCCTAGCATGTACAAGCTTCAAAGCCCTCTGTTATGGCAGAAACTTGGTTCCAGAAGCTCCTGAGCCCAAGAACAGTTATTTGTTAGAGTATCTTTCCTGTGTTAAAGAAAATATTATCCTGACACTTGTTAAAATGATGAGGAAGACTTTATTCAAGATTTCTGCAGTAGGGGTATTGCAATAGGGGAGTGAGATTGGGCTCAACTCCAAATACAGCAAAGACAGCTGGGGATTTATAGCCAGTGAGTGGAGTGAAGGGGTCAGCAGATAGAATATTACTAAGAAGAGACATCAAGGGTAGGGGGATTCTTGCCAAACTGACCTAATAGGATTAACCCAAATTCCATCTTCTCCATGCAGCTCTCCCTGGTCACATTTATTCTTTTTCTACCCCTGACTTAGGTTACTATAGCACTTTATTTCTGCCTCAGGAATAGCCAGTGCAAATGCCTGTCATGTCATATAAATATGTGAGTCTGTCTCTTTCCCACTATGTTGCAAATGGCTTGAAGATGAAGATTATACCTTACTCATCTTTGTATGGTCCTAGCTTCCTGCATGACACTGTTCAAATTGGCCTTCAGTTAGTGTTTTCTGAAATAAACCACATGTGCTCTGAGGAGAACAAATCTTACAAAGGAATCCTCCTTACTCATGCTTGGCTTAGTTGGGCCTGAGGGCCCTCCTTGCCTTGTGATGCCTCAGTTTCATCACGTGCAAACTGGAAGGACTGAATTAGGGTCCTGGTTGGAGTTTCTGTGATTCCCTTCAGTCTGGTGGGAGCTATGGGTTGTGTGGATGGCAGCATGAATGATTGCTTATTGTAGTGATATGTGAATTTAGGTTCATTGTCTTTCTGTGGTATTTTAAGGGGATGTTTTGGCTGGGACCGAGTTGAAACTGTCAGCAGGTGGAGTTAGGCAGCAGCACCCCCTTTGTGTGCTCCTTGGCCTCGCAGGCAGGCATCATGGGACATCTGTGGGAAAGAACTCAAGCTCTTACTATAAGTAGAATCCAGACACAGGTAGCCCCAGTTCAATGGACCATGGATCCTCAAAGATAGCCAGATTGCAGAGAAAGAGATCACGGGACCCTGGAGAAGAGAAATCGTTACAAGTGAGGAGAGTTCACAGAAAGCAAAGGAGTGGAGGAGTTGATGGAGAGGTTCCTAACCATGGCCTGACATAGCCCCTCACCCTGGGAACCAGAGGGCTGTGGTAAAAAGAGAAATGAGTCACTGGCAGCCCACCAGCTCTGCCAAGAGAACCTCCTTCTGAAAGAACTGGTCGTGCAGGGCAATAGGATCTTTCCTTCTTGCCAGAAATGGCCAAGAGCAGTAGAACTTGGTGGCTTTGAGAAGGTCAGCAGTGGTAGAGAGAGAAAAATCTGGAATCTAGAACTATTCCAGCTCTCCCTCCTGCCTGTCCAGGATTAGTAAGTAGTTCACGGTAGTTCTGGAGAGCAGCTCCAGAGAGGGTCCTGTTGGACAGGAATGCCATTTCTCTTCTCCAACTTTATTTCTTCTCCTCTGACCAATGTTTTGCAGTGTGGTGGTTGGTTGAGTTGAGATTGTTCCAGCTACCTCAGGAAACAAACCTGAGGTCCACTGGAGCTGAAACTGGAGCACTGTCATGATCTAAGTTTGCTGCTCTCTTAGGGCATTTCTGTGCTTTCCTACTCTGTTCTCTCCTCTTCACCATCTCCTTTCTACAGTCTTCCTCCATATCTGCTGCGCTTCTTCAGAACCCGGGCTTCTTGGGCCTTACCCCAGCTCTGCCTGAGCAGTTCTTTGCAACTTTGCCTCCTCCACAGACTGGCTCAGGCTCTCAGTTTCCAATTGTAATTTTCTGAGCAAGGCATCTGATGGCCCAGCCAGGCTGTGGATGAGAGTCCCACCCCTTGTCCATTTAGCCATTGGAATGGGGTAGTGAGGAGCAGGACCATGTGACATGGAGCTTGGCTGTGGATGGACAGAGTCTCTAAGAAAAGCCTGTGACCAGAACAGGTCACGATGGACATCTCTAGTTAATAATCCAGTCATTCATTCATTGGGGTTTGGAGGTTGGGTTCCAGAGTCAGGCACAAATCTTGGCTGTGACCTTGAGCAAGTGACTTATCTCTCTGAGCCACACTTTCCTCATCTGTAGAAAGGGGATGATAATTGTGCCCACTTAGTAAAGTTGTTGGGAAGAAGATGTGAAAAAATGCATAAAAGACCTTAGCATAGGGCTCAGTGCAGGGTAAGCACTTTATAAATGCTAGTTATTTTTACATATAGTCCGTAAGTGAACAAGATGGATATAGCACCCGTCTTTATAGAGCTTACAGTCTAACAAAGAAATAATTTCCATGAACCACTCACATAGAACACACTATTAGTGGTGCATTTACAATGTACAGAAGACATAGTTAGTAAGTTCATTGACTGAACAAGTCTACTAGGTGTGTGCCACTGTTGTCAGCACTGGGTGTATACTTTTAAACGAATAGTCAAGTCCCGGCCTCATGGAGCCCACATTGCAGTTGAAAGATAGACACACACTTAAAGGTAGAATAGGTAGGTAGCAAGTCAGAGCAACTGATCATAATGCCTGGTGGTGCTATGTGCTATGCGGAAGAAAAGCAGGGTAAGGGATTAGAGAATGACAAGGTGTGGATGGGGGGCTTAATTAGATGGCGTGGTCCAGGAAGACCTCCTTGGAGAGGTGACATTTGAGCAAAGAACTGAATAAAGTGCGGGAGGGACCCATTCAAACATCTAAGGGGAAGAGCATTCCAGACAGAGGGAATGGCAAAGACAACAGCCCGAGGCAGGTGTGTGCTTAACAGAGGAGCAGCAAGGAGGCATGGCTGGCTGGAGCATGGAGAGTGGAGGTGAGAGCCATGAGAAATGAGGTCTCAGAGTAGCTAAGGCCGGGGTTGATTTTAATTTTAACCTTCCTCCAGGTTCAATTAAATCTTATTTCTGTGGCTCATCTGGGATTTTCAGTTCAGCATGAATTCATGGTTTGTCAGTTTCCACTGTGACCAAGGGCAGCAGGCAGAGATGCCTGTTTTAGAGCAGCCTGACTTGGGGGGATGCATGCAGGCTCATTAGCGTTTTGAACTTTATTGTGGTTTATTGGCTTTTGAGACTGCATTTGGTGTTTCTCTCCTTCAGGGTAGGGTGAGTCATGGGGAGGGAGGAAGTCCTGGTAAATTTAAAGCCAGCTCACTTTGTTACCCCTACCACAGAGCTGCTTCCTTAGTCATCCTTTAATCCTTTCTCTGCTTTCTGACCTCTTTCTCCAGGATTAAAATAGCCCAGCGTGCTGCTTCCAGTGTATTGTTCAGGAAGAGAAACTGTGCTGAGTGACTCACTACACATAAGGGGTACATTGCTTAGCTGTACCTGGGACAGGCTGCTGTGGAGGATAGGAGGCCCGCAGAATACATACAGTGGCCCGCAGAATACATACAGTCGTAGGTGCCAGAGCAGTGCTATCCTTAGTGTTCCATGGAAAGAAGAGGAAGAAGAGCCCGCAGAATACAGTCGTAGGTGCCAGAGCAGTGCTATCCTTAGTGTTCCATGGAAAGAAGAGGAAGAAGTGGTTAGCACAAGATACCACCAGCAGTCTCTTGGGAATGCTTCATGGTGGAGGTGACATGTTGAAAGAGTGTATGGAAAAAACAAAATATTTTTCCTATGTTCTTACTCAACAACAAACAACACAGAAGACAGACTTCTGACTTTTGTGACAAAATGTGTGAGGATTTCTCCCCGCTAGCAAACCAGCCAGCAGTTCTACAATGGACACCAGCTGGGTGTCCTCTAATTCAATTCAATTTTGACACTGTCTACATGGAGATAGGGTCAGATGACACCAGTTCTCAAGACATCCCCTCCTCCCATTTCAGACACCCAATTACAAATCCAGGCCTCTGGGACTTCTGAACAACCAGCTATAAATCATGGTTCCCACAACCTTTTCCTTGGGTTCAATTAGTTTGCTCGGGTGGCTCATACAACTCCGGGGAACATGTATTTATGTTTACTGGTTTATTAAAAAGGATATTACAAAGCATACAGAAGAGATGCATAGGGCTGGGTGTGGGGGAAGGAGTGTGGAATTTCCATGCCATCCCCAGGTGTGCCACCCTCCAGGAACCTCCACATGTTCAACTATCTGGAGGCTCTCTGAACCCAGGCCTTAAATACCTTGGGTTTTTATGGAGGCTTCATTATATAGGCATGATTAATTAAATCATTGACCACTGGTGATCAACTTAACCATCAGTCTTTTTCCTCTCCCCAGAGGTTGGGAGTGGGGTGGGACTAAAAGACCAGCCCCCACCCTGAAGCCCTCTAGTAGCTGCCAGCTACCTTAGCATATGAAAATACTCTTACCACTTTGTAAAGCCTGAGGATTTTTGGGTTGCATGTTAGAAGACCGAATATATATGTTCACAATATCACACGTGCAAACCCTGAAATTTCAGAATTCTGTGATTCAACACATTTTTTTCCATAATGGTTTTAACTTTCTGCAAGTGAAGAAGGCTGTGACTCTTTCTGCAGTTGAGGCTAGCCCCCATTAGATATTGGTTTAGGCTGATGGGTGGCAGAGATGGACCATCCACTGGATGTTTATTGCTTTTCTTCCATGTATATAACATTGTTTTAGAAATCTTGTATATAAGCTATTTATTGCAATGTAAAAAATCAGCCCGAAACTTGGTTGCTTGAAACAACAACTGTTTTATTTCCTCATGATTCTGAGGGTCATTAGTTTCGGCTGGGCTTGGCTGGGCTCAGTTGTGTGGTTCTTCTGCTTGTCTCTTCTAGGGTCCTTCATGAAGCTGCAGTCATCTTGTGATTTTGACAGGGGCTGTTACATTTGAGATGGCCTCTGTCACATACATGTCTGGTGGTTGGTGCTGGCTCTTGGCTGGACCTGTCTCTTCATGGTCTCTCATCCTCAGAGAAGATATCTTGGGCTTCTTCATATCATGGTACTGTGTTCCAAGAGGGAAAAGTGTGAGCTTCAAGTATCATCTCCTCCGTCCTTTCGGGTGGTTCTTTTTCTGGCTTCAGGCAGTTTTGTCTTACACATGTGATGATTAATAGCTGAATACTCAAGGCACACTCTGCAGCTCTCTGCCCTCATGTTCAACTATCTGGAGGCTCTCTGAATCCAGGCCTTAAATACCTTGGGTTTTTATGGAGGCTTCATTATATAGGCATGATTAATTAAATCATTGACCACTGGTGATCAACTTAACCTTCAGTCTTTTTCCTCTCCCCAGAGGTTGGGAGTGGGGTGGGACTAAAAGACCAGCCCCCATCCTGAAGCCCCCTAATAGCTGCCAGCTACCTTAGCATATGAAAATACTCTTACCACTTTGTAAAGCCTGAGGATTTTAAGGATTGCATGTCAGAAGACCAAATATATATGTTCACAATATCACACGTGCAAACCCTGAAATTTCAGAATTCTGTGATTCAACACATTTTTTTTCCATAATGGTTTTAACTTTCTGCAAGTGAAGAAGGCTGTGACTCTTTCTGCAGTTGGGGCTAGCCCCCATTAGATATTGGTTTAGGCTGATGGGTGGCAGAGATTTACCATCCACTGGATGTTTATTGCTTTTCTTCCATGTATATAACATTATTTTAGAAATCTTGTATATAAGCTATTTATTGCAATGTAAAAAATCAGCCCAAAACTTGGTTGCTTGAAACAACAACTGTTTTATTTCCTCATGATTCTGAGGGTCATTAGTTTTGGCTGGGCTTGGCTGGGCTCAGTTGCGTGGTTCTTCTGCTTGTCTCTTCTAGGGTCCTTCATGAAGCTGCAGTCATCTGGTGATTTGGCAGGGGCTGTTACATTTGAGATGGCCTCTGTCACAAACATGTCTGGTGGTTGGTGCTGGCTCTTGGCTGGACCTGTCTCTTCATGGTCTCTCATCCTCAGAGAAGGTAGCTTGGGCTTCTTCATATCATGGTACTGTGTTCCAAGAGGGAAAAGTGTGAGCTCCAAGTATCATCTCCTCCGTCCTTTCGGGTGGTTCTTTTTCTGGCTTCAGGCAGTTTCGTCTTACACATGTGATGATTAATAGCTGAATACTCAAGGCACACTCTGCAGCTCTCTGCCCTTGAATAAGGCAACGGTATAACTGTAACCAATCAAGTATTTTCTGTGTTTTACTCCTGTATCTGTCCAGTAAAAGCCTCCTTTTGCATTCCATCAGTGTAGCTCCCAAATCACTCTTGGTTTGGAGCTGCCTGATTCACGAACTGTTGTTTGCTCAAATAAGCTCTTTAAAATTTTATTGTGCCTCAGTTTACTTTTTAACACTATTGTTTTATTTTGTGCTTCCTATTTACTTTTCCTTATCTATGCCTATTTCCTCTTTTTTTTTGATTATTTGCATTTACTTTATTATCCTTCCCTGCAGATTTGACATTAGTAATTATATTCTGTATTCTTTCAGCTATGATCCTTAAAATTTTAATGTTATCCTTTAAATTTGCACACTTAGTCTAAAGTTAACCTATTTATCTTCTCTTTTCAAAAGAAAACTCAAGGAACTTGGAATATTATAATACCAACCACTTGCCTCCTGTCTTACATGTTTTTATTTTTATCTTAATTTTTTCCAGACTCCCAGCTTCATCTCCTCAATTCAAGGAAACTTGAGGTCTTTGCCTGGATTTCCTCTCCTTGTGTTACGACCTGGACACTGTCTTCAGGTAGTAGGCTGCAGTGGTTATAATGCTCAGTTCATTTGATTCTCATCTCTCAGGAATATTCTTAAAACCATTGTTTCCTATTTGTTTTCCAGCTTTTTCATTGTTTGAGGGAAGAATTTTCTTCCATCTCTCCAACTCCATCTTAGCTGGAAGTAGAAGTCTCAAGAGTATGAAAATGGCAAGGTCTCTTGAGCCCTACACTTATTACTCATAAACATCACCTCTGACTTTTATTAATCAAAGCCAGCCCAGATTCGGGGGTGGAGAAACAGATGGACCTACTGATGAGAGCTGTGGCAGAGTCATATTGCAAAGTGGCACATGGATAGTGATGAGAGGAATATTTGCAGCCCACCTGCAAACACTCTACCTCATGATGTGTGGGCAGGTAGGGTTAATAATGATGTGGTAGCTGTTATTTGATGAGTAGCTGCTATGAGCCAGTCTGAAGTACTGATACATAGTTTATCTAATGCTGCTAACATTGGGAAGTGTAGTTATTAGCTCATTTTACAGATGAGGAAACTGCCACTTCTCAGGGGTTAAGTGATTTGCCTGAGATTATACCTAGGATTGTATGACTTCTATACTTGTGTGATTTCTATGCTTGTGCTCCGAATTAATCCTTTTACTTTCAATTTTTCTGTGTTCTTAAGTTTTAGGTATGTTTCTTGTAAACAGATCATAACAGCATTAGAAAAATGCAAACAGATGATTTCTCTCTTTTTAGGTGGTAAACTTATTCCATTTACATCTATTGTAATTACTGATATATTTGAATTTATTTCTACCGTTAAAACTTGTAAAATTCCTGAAAACTTAACATTTGGCTCCTATGGACCAGTAGAAGCACAGGTGGATTACGTTAGTGGTAAACTCTGTTTTTGTCTGAATGTATCTTTGCTTGTAAAATTCCTGAAAACTTAACATTTGGCTCCTATGGGCCAGTAGAAGCACAGGTGGATTACGTTAGTGGTAAACTCTGTTTTTGTCTGAATGTATCTTTATTTCATTCTTGAATGGTAGGTCACCTGGGAGTAAAATGCTAGGATGAGAGTTATTTTCTCTTGGCCCTTTTAAGCTACTGTTGTTGAAATAATATTATTGTGCCCTTGAGAAGCCTGCTGTCATCTTAATCCTTGTTCTTTTGTAGTTAACCTGTTCTTTCTCTCTGGTTGGTTGTAAAATCTTCTGTTTGTGTTTGGTGTTCTATAGTTTTACTTGTATGTGCTTGAGTGTGAGTTTACTTATGCTTATCCTGTGGGACACATTTGTTTCCCTGAATCTTTAATGAGTGTTGGAACATTTTAAAAATCATTATTGCTTTGAATATTGTTTGATCTCTGGGATTCTGTGTGGTCTGTGTTGAGAGATTGTCCCTCCAAGACATTTTTGTGTTTGTTTTTGCCAGGTATCTCCTTAAAGTCATTTTTTTTTATTGCGATAAGAATATTTAACATGAAATCTACCATTTTAACTCATTTTTAAGTATACAATACGATATTGTTAACCATTAGGTACAATGTTGTATGGTAGGTCTCTAGAACTTACTCATCTTGCATAATTGAAACTTTATACTCATTGCATAGCAACTCCCTACTTCCCCCTTCCCTGTGCCCCTGGAAACCACTTTGAGCTTGACTATTTTAGATATTTCATATCAGTGGAATCATGTAGTATCTGTCCTGCACCTTGGCTTATTTCACTTAGCATAATATCCTTAAATTTCATCCATGTTGTGGCATGTAGCAGGATTTTTCTTCCTTTCTAAAGCTGAATAATGTTTCATTGTGTGTACATACCATATTTTCTTTATCCATTCACCCACTGATGGACAGTTAGGTTGTTTCCACATCTTGGATACTGTAAATAATGCTGTAGTGAACACAGGAGTGCAAATTTCTCTTCAAGATCCTGATTTCAGTTTTTTTGAATACATACCCAGAGTGGGATGTTGGATCATATTGTAGTTCTAGTTTTAATTTTTTTGGAGAACCTCCATATTGTTTTCTGTAGTGGCTACACTATTTTACATTCCTACCAACAGTGTACAAGGGTTCCAATTTCTCCACATCCTCACCAACACTTGTTATCTTTTGTTCTTTTGATAATAGCCATCCCAACAGGTGTGAAATGGTATCTCATTGTAGTTTTGATTTGCGTTTCCCTGATGTTTAGGGACATTGAGCATCTTTCCATATACCTGTTGGTTATTTATATGTCTTCTTTGGACAAATGTTTATTCAAGTCCCTTACCCATTTTTTAAATGGGTTGTTTGTTTGTTTTGCTATTGAGTTGTAGTAGTTCCTCTATCCATATTTTGGATATTAACCCCTTATCAAATATGAGGTTTTCAAATATTTTCTCCCATTTTGTAGACTGCCTTTTCACTCTGTCAATTGTTTCCTTTACTATGCATAAGCTTTTTAGTTCAATGTAGTCCCACTTGTTTATTTTTGCTTTTGTTGTCTGTGCTTTTGGTGTTGTGTCCAAGAAATTATTGGCAATACCAATGTCATGAAGCTTTCCCCTATGTTTTCTTATAGGATTTTTACAGTCTCAGTTCTTACATTTAAGGCTTTAATCCATTTTTAGTTGATTTTTGTGTGCGGTGTCAGATAAAGGTCCAATTTCATTCTTCTGCATGTGGTATCTAGTTTTCCCAATGCCAGTTGAGTTTATTGGCACCCTTATCAGCATCCTTGTTGAAGATCAGTTGACCATATATGAGTGAGTTTATTTCTGAATGATCTCTTCTGTTTCATTGGTCTATATGTCTGCCTTTATGCTAGTACCTTACTGTTTTAATTATTGTAGCTTTGTAATATATTTTGAGATCAAGAAATGGGATCTCTCTAGCTTTGTTTCTCTTTCTCAAGATTGTTTTGGCTATTCCAGGTTATCGATGGTTCCATATGAATTTTAGGATTGTTTTTTCTATTTTGGTGAAAAATGCCATTGGGAGTTTGGTAGGGATTGCATTGAATCTGTAGATTACTTTGGGTAGTATGAACTTTTAGACAATATTAAGTCTTCTAATGCATGAACTGGGATGTCTTTCCATTTATTTGTGTCTTTAACTTTTTTCATTCATGTTTTACATTTTGCAGTGTACAAGTCTTTCACCTCCTTAGTTATGTTTATTTTTAAGTATTTTATTCTTTTTGATGCTTTTGTAAATGGGATTGTTTTCTTAGTTTCCTTTTCAGATTATTTCATTGTTAGCATATAGAAATTCAACTGTTTTGTATGTTCATTTTGTATCCTGCGGCTTTACTGAATTTGTGTATTAGTTCTAACCTTTTTTTTTGCTAAGTCTTTAGGGTTTTCTACATATAGGATCATGCTATCTGCAAGCAGAAATAATTTTACTTCTTTTTTTCTGGTTTGGGTGCCTTTTATTTCTTTTTCTTGCCTAATTGATATAGCTAGGATTTCTAATACTGTGTTAGACAGAAGTGGCTAGAGTGGGCATCTTTATCGTGTTCCTCATCTTTGAGGAAAAGCTTTCAGTTTTTAACCATTGAATATGATGTTAGCTGTGGGCTTTTTATATATGGCCTTTATTATATTGAAGGAATTTCCCTCTATTACTAGTATGTTCAGAGATTTTTTTCCATGAAAAGGTGTTGAATTTTCTCAAATGATTTTTCTGCATCTATTGAAATAGGTATGTGTTTTTATCCTTCATTCCGTTAATGTGGTGTATCACATTAATTTTCATATGTTGAGCCATCTTTTCATCCCAGGGATAAATCCCGTTTGGTCATAGCATATGATCCTATTCATGTGCTGTTGTATTTGGCTTGTCAGTGTTTTGTTGAGGATTTTTGCCCTTATATTCACTGGTGATATTGGCCTGCAGTTTTCTTTGTTTGTAGTGTTTTTGTCTGGCTTTGGTATCAGGGTAATGTTGGCCTCATAAAATGAGTTTGGAAGTGTACTTTCCTCTTCAGTTTTGTGGAAGAGATTGAAAAGGATTGGCATTACTTATTTTTTAAATGTTTGGTAGAATTCAGCAGTGAACCCATCTGGTCCTGGGACTTCTTTGTTGGGAGGTTTTTGGTTAGTTATTCAGTCTTCTTACTCGTTAGATTTGTTCAGATTTTCAGTCTTGTTAGGTTGTACTATTTCTAGGAATTTATCCATTTCTTCTAGGTTATCCAATTTGTTGTTATATAATTGTTCATAATGGTTTCTTGCAATCCTTTTTATTTCTGATGTAATGTCTCCTCTTTCATTTATGATTTTATTTGAGTCATCTCTCTTTTTTAATTAGTCTTGCTAAGATTTGTCAATTTTGTTTATCTTTTCAAAAATACCAGGTTTTTTAGTTTTGTTGATTATTTCTGTCCTCTGTTTTGTTCATTTCTGCTTTAATATTTATTATTTCTTTCCTTCTGATAACTTTGGGCTTAGTTTGATCTTCTTTTTTTTAGTTTCTTGAGGTATAAAGTTAAGTTGTTTATTTGTCACTATCAATTTCTTTCTTAGTACTGTTCTTGCTGCATCCCATAGGTTTTTGTATGTTGTGTTTTCACTTTTTGTTTGCCTCAAGATATTTTCTCATTTTCCCTTTTGATTTCTTCTTTGACCCACTGGCTGTTCAGGAGTAACTTGCAATCATTTTTATTCCTCCACCTTGGTGTTCCCATACCTTTAGGCATTGTAAAATGAACCCCAAACTCATATGAAGGCAAACCCTTGGTTACTATTTGGCTGTTCAGGAGTAACTTGCAATCATTTTTATTCCTCCACCTTGGTGTTCCGATACCTTTAGGCATTGTAAAATGAACCCCAAACTCATATGAAGGCAAACCCTTGGTTACTATTTCTTTGGAGAAACTAGTTTTTTTCTGCCCTAAGCCCAGAATTCAGGCTATTATGTCTCTGCGCTGGTGTTCACCATTTCACTGATCCAGTTTTATGCAGACGTCTCAGCTCTAACTTCTCCATAGCCTTCTCTCCTGCCCCACTTCCTAGGCTATTAACCTTCCCCCTGGCAGAGAAACCCTCATCTCCACCCACCAACCTAGTTTTTATTATTTCCTGTTAGTTTTTGGCCCCTGAATATTTCTCTTACTTTCACATAAGCTTGTCTGTGCATAAAAAGAAGTGTTTTTGTATTTTTTCTACCTTTTCCAGTTGTTGGTAGTGATCTTTTGTTCTGCTGTAAAGCCATACACTGTATTGCCTACACTCTAGGCCCTCACTATCCTTTTTCCTTTGGATTGTCCTAATACCTTCTTCATTATTTTCTGGTTTCTCTGCCCTTATCTCCCATCCTTTTGGGCTATCTTCTTGTTTTAAAATACTGCCACCCCCACCTTTTTTTTTTCATATTTGAGCAGTATATGAACCCCTTTTAAAGTAAAAATAAAGAATATTCTTATAGACCCTTAAGAATATTTGTGACAAATGTGGGGGAAATAAAGTCTTATTCTCTGAAAATATCTTTCAAGTATATCTTACTTCCTTCACGTCTTTGCTTAAATGTCATATTAATAGGGAAGGGTGACTGACCCCCTGACTACCCTGTATAAAATTAACACCTCCCCCAACCCATTTCATTTTCTACCCTTTTACCATGTTCATGTTTTATTTATCTGTGTAGTATGATAAGAGATTGTGTCACATCCTTTAAAACATTTCTCAAAAAAAAAAAAAAAAAGAAAGAGAAAAAGCCTCCTATCTGAGAAAGTAAGTAAATGTTATAGTGCCTGGAGTTCATTGAATAAGCTGCTAAATAATCTTTAAAGATAGTTTCCAGCATAATGATTGTTTTTACTATTAATATTAATTGTAGCATTAAGAGAGATTATTTATTGAGTTCATGGACTATACTAAGCTATATATATGTGTGTGTGTGTGTATGCAAATTTATTCATCATTACAATTGTTTCATCCCATTTATAGTTAAAGAAACGGAGGGTGAATAATTTGCCAAAAATTAAACAGTACAGAGATGAACAGTGGTGGAACTGTTCTTGCATGAGTCCAGGACTCAGGATCTTAACTAGTCTCTTATGTTGGATCTCAGTAATTCCTACAATAACAGTGTTTTCTCTTCCCCTTTAAAAGGTGATTTAGCTTATTTAAAGGAATAAGTGAGGAGTCTTCTTGCAGACACTGTAAACTGTGAACTTAACCTATGTTTATTTTTTCCTCCTTTCTAAAACCATAAAGCCTACAATTCTTTCCATTCTTATTTCCCTCTGAATTTTTGAACTAAAGGAATAAAATGTTCAAAGATGCAGCAAAAAATTCCACTCATTTCATGAACCCTTGTCTCCATGAGTTTTGTACTACAATCTTCTCCTACTCTACAGCTAAGGACCCAAACAATGATGAGGGGACAATCATGCATTTTAAATAGGGTACAGATGCATGTATTCAAGAAAGTCTTTGGCCTCCCTGTATCTTGGTAAGGGCTCTGGTGTGTTGAAATTTATGTAACCCAGGACTAATCATCTTATTAGGAAAAATGCCAGTAAGACCTGGAGTTAGTATGGGCTTGCTTCGATTTAAATTCTTCTTCTATTCAATAATGCTTTTGTCTCAGGCACTGGCGGTGTCTGTACTGTTAGGTACTTTCCTTATATCCCTGTTGGACTTGATAGGTAAGCTCTGTTCCAGACTCAAATTTGAAAGCCATTTTTTTTTCTTTTGTGTACTTTAAAAGTCTCAAATGAATAATGAAACAAAATAAATATCCAGGGATGAAAGAAACACTTCACAAGTCCTTGTTTAAAAATACTTTTACTGTACTTTTGGAGAAATATCTATTCTCTTTCACTGGTTTAAAGATCTGAAAAAGACTCTTAAAGCATATGATATATATGTACTCATGAAGGCATGCATGGGTTTCTGAGTCTTTGCTAAAGAAAACTTGTTATTAGTAAATAATAGGTACAAAATTATCCTGGTAAAATAAAAATAACCTCAAACTCACATTATTCGAGATTGGTATCAAGGGATCTCATTTCTCACTGGTAGAACACATTCTTTTAGTGATGGTATCTGCAAAAGAACCGTTTCCTTTTTTTTTTTTTTTGGTTTTTGCTGTGGCTTACCCAATGATCTTGTGGATCTCCTGTGACTTATGATTATCTTTTCCAGGTTCCCAAGTGGCCCCCTAATTCTTGACATTTATCTCACATTTTTTGGGGGGAAAATTCTTCTCTAAATCCTTTTTAAAGTCCTTAAGCTCCCAGGTGGAAGAATGTTAAATCTGAAAAAATGCTCTAAAGGTGCTCTTTAAAAAGTCACTTCAGAGAGAAGAGTTACTTCATCTTGGTCGGAATGAATTATCTGTTCTAACTCCTGAAGCTTTGGAGCTGCTGGGGCCTGGAGTGTGGTTACGGCAGTTGTACTGTCGTGGCACATGGTAGAAGGGAAGCATCTGGGCCAAGATGTTTGACTCCAGCGTGGAAACCTAACTTGTGGCAGTTGTTGCACATGCCCTGATGCTAATTTTTCCAGAAAAGGATCTCTCTGCAGTTCAGTCACTGAATGAGACTGGTGCACAGGGCTAGAAGGGAAAGAGTTGAAAAGAGCAGTGGCTGCGAGCTTGGTTTCTGGTCTTCATAACTAGTACTCATGCCATTTCTGCTGTGAGTTTGGGCAAGTAGTGGTCAGCCTCTTTGGGCCTCAGTTTATCCTCCTGCAAAATGAAGCAAAGAAGATTATCCTTCTGATCTCTTCCATCACTAATGTTCAGTGATCGATTCTGTTGTTAAATATTTGCTGTCTCTTTAAAGGAGATATATATACCAGCATGTAGCAAAATCTAGGTTTATAGTTCCAAAGCATTTTATTTGCTATTGCTTTATTTGCTTCAAGTTAGCACTTGAAGTGGCCAAACTAAAAAGTTTCTCTCGTTGAGAGATTTATTTCATTTGTGTATGACACAGCCAAGCATAATTTCACATTTTTTTTTTCCTACCCTGGTTTCATCTCTTTTCATTACATTATGGGAAAGTTTGCAATCTGGGTTTGCATATTAATAATAATAGCAGCTTGAAAAATGATGGCTTCTCGTTGGCTGGGGCACTTAACGAACATGTGTTATCTGTTTAACCTTATCATAGTTCTGCAAGATGTTTGTATTATTAGCAATTTTTAAAATAGGTGGAAACTGAGGTCTAGAGAAAAGTAACCTGCCAGTGTCCCACAGCCCTCCCAAAGCTCTCTGACCCCACAGTCAGTGAGTGATTGGGCTGGAGCTTAACCCAGGATTATCTGATGTCAAAGTCAGAGTTCTTAATTTGAGATATTATTACCAATCAAATCTTTAAAACTTTCACTGTTGAATTATTTCTTTATTTCCCCCTGAAAGTCTGTAATTCTTTCTAGTTTTCTAGTCTCATCATATCTGTTGCTGGATGTTGGAAGGTTGAACTGGCATGGTTACCTCTTTACCATGAAGTTCACCTGAGTCTTGTATATATTGCCCTTTAGGAATCCCCTGCCCCCAATAAATAATCATAGCGTGGTTATATTACACATATTTCTTTTTTTAAAAAATCTATAAATATAACAGAAATTGTAGTGGTTTCCTCTTGGGGTCTCTGCCCACCTTTAAACAAATCTCTTTCCTCTTGGAGTAGCTTCTGAAGGTTGGGGTCAGCTGCCACAACTGATTAATTCATGGCAGACATGTGGACCAAGCCAGGCCAATTCTATGCTCTGTCCTGGGTATTTTCAATTTGGAGCAGGGAGTCATTGAAACCAAGTCACATGCTTATTGCAGAGATTCCTGCTATATCCTGCTTCCTTCTTTTCTTGGGTCTTGTTTTCACAACTGCTGCTTTGATTCAGAGAGATACCCCGATATCTTTCCCATGCATTCCCTTCTTTGCTTAAGACAGGCCAAGTTTGTTTCTGTTGCTTGCAACCCCCAAAATACTAACTAACCTAGCAGTGATGAGTACATAAGTTACTCCTGGAAAAAAATTTGCTGAATGAAAATGGGAAATAGAAAGAAAGTGTCCATAATGTTCTTACCTCTCATCATTTTCAACAGCTTTATTGAGATATAATTCATGTACCATGAAATTTACCGTTTTAAATTGTACAATTTAGTGATTTTTAGTATATTCGCAGAGTTGTGAAACTGTCATGACTACTTTTAAAACTTTTCATCACTTCCCCACCAAAACCCCATCCCCTTTAGTAGTCATTCCCTGTCCCTCTCTCCCCTAGCAATTATCATTATGGTGTATTTTCTTTAGTTTTTTTTCCTGTCTATTTATATAACTTTCCTGTGGTTTCTTGGCCACATCTTTGTTTATGGGGTATGGTATAGTCTTTCTTTTTTGCATTCATTCATTCTCTCTCTTTCTCTCTCTCTCTACACACACATGTATATATGTATATATACATCAAATACCATAGGCATTGTGTGGATACAGTGGTAGGTATCTTACCTTTACATCAGAGAAAGAAAATAAAAAGGTACAGTCCTTTGATTCCAGTTTATTAATAAAATGGAAAAACATAGAGAATTTGAGTAATTAGACTACTTAGGAGCCAGTATATTCACATTTTTCCAGAATATTGTTCAAGTTATAATTTGAAAAAGAAGTTTCATCACAGACTCTTCATGGTTTTCCCAGTCACTTAAAATTCCCTCGAGAACACAAACATGCATATGAAAATGCTGTTTAAAAGTCAAAATGAGTAAAACATTTGAATGTAAAGCCTGATACTGACATTTCAGATGGCTTTTTAAAGGCCTCCTTGGATTGTCTTTTAAGGAGGCCAATGCCTTATCCATTAGGCGACTGGGGCTCCCAGATTGTCTTTTAAATAATGATAACAGTAAATAACAGTACAGAATTAGAATTCATATATTTATATATCCCTTAAAAATAAAAAACAGCAAAAATAAATAAACGGCACATATATATATATAACAGTACTTCAAAAATTTCACAGAGAGATCTGTGTTATCTTTTAATTATATTTTTTCCACACTTTTTGAAGTACCCTTGTGTGCGCGCACACACGCACACACACACACACACACACACACACACTTCAGCCTGGCAGGATTTCTTTTTTGACTTGGAAAAGAATCTTGACATTTATGTCCATCAGGTAGCACATAGCTCAATAATGGTTGAATGAATGAAGGAATGAATGACTCGCTTTATCCCCTTTATCTAGTCCTGTGTTGGGGGCTAATATTCATAGTTTACACAGACTTTATTAATCATGCAAACTGGCTTCTCAATCTGCTTCTTAGGACTATACTGTAGTACTATGTTCATAGTGCTTCTCTTCTCTTCCATTACCAAATAACCTTTTCTTAAAGCAGTAATAAGACTGAAACTTTTTTTTGAAGACTGAAACCTTTATTTTTTTAGAGAAGCATTTTTCAAACCTTCATGTGCCTACACATTACCTGGGGTCTTGTTAAAGTGCAGATTCTGATTCAGCAGGTCTGAGGTGGGACCTGCGATTCTACCTTTCTAACAAGATCCCAGGTGATGCTGACGCTGCAGCTCAAGGACACTCTGAGTAGCACAGAGTTCTGTCATCTCCCCTTCCTAGGTATGGAGTAACTCAACAAGCAGAGAGGAGCAGGAGGGTACTTAGGGAAGATCTCTCTTCTTTAAAACTTTGAGTAGCAAGGACTAGAGTTTGGCTCTGGAACCTATGTAGCTCAGAGTAGGGAAAATTAGTAGTTCAATGCTTGCCACCCAGCTATTTGAAATGATATTAATTTAGGTAAAACGTCTTACCTGTTCTAAAAATATTTACATGGTTAGCAGTTTTGTTAAATGAACATGTTGGGGATGGTGAAGAAGAGGTGACAGAGAAAGAAATT
>NW_007729044.1:60474-65575 GCF_000696425.1 Galeopterus variegatus | reverse complement strand
GTCTTACCTGTTCTAAAAATATTTACATGGTTAGCAGTTTTGTTAAATGAACATGTTGGGGGTGGTGAAGAAGAGGTGACAGAGAAAGAAATTGCAATAAAGATTTTAACATGTCATTTACATGAAGGATTTGCTAAGCAATTTAACGAAAGAGCTGTCCTCTAATAACCGTGTGTGGCTGTGACTATCAATATTGGAAAAGTTCCAATTTTAGCTATTGTGTCTATGATAACATGTTTGAGTTGCTTCTCTAAATGCATTTAAAAAATATCAATATTTCTTAAACTTAAATTTTTAAAACCTGTATCAGGTTGAAAAGTGTTGACAGAAGGGGATGCCCCTGTCCTTTAGTTGCTTATATATTACTCGCTAATAATAAGGAAAGAACACTGACCTTTAAAACAGAAATGGTTGGTATTCCTGAGAGTCCTTGTAGAGTTATTTATAGGCCAGTTAATGGGAAATCAATTATATTCATCTTTGAGTTGGTCTTAAAACAGCTGTTTCCTGTTTTCCCTTATTTTAAAAAAAAGTGCCAGAGTGCTTAGCATTTTGTTTCCCACTGTTGCATTTATTTGATGATCAAAAATTTATGTTCATTTTATCCATTTTTTTCCCCTGCCCAAATGGGAGGAGGGAGAAGAGAAATTTTAAGTCAGGCCTCTAGCCACCACCTCTGTCTCACAATAATAACAGTGAACATTACTGAGCATTCATTATGTGCCAGGCCCTGGGCTTCATGGTTTATGGGAACTTGTTTACTTACTTGATGAGCATCTTATGTGGTCTTTGTATGAACCCTGTAAAGTTAGTTACAGTGATTATTTCCTATTTCTAGATGAGTAGTCTGATGCTCAGAGTACTTAAATAATTTGTTCAAGGCAACATAGGCTGTCATGGGTAGGTAGATCTAGGATTCAAAACCCAACTCTTCTCCACTGCTCTCAGAAGCCCAGATAAGTTTAGTGATTTCCAACAAATCATGTAACTGGTTAGTTGCAAAGGTAGAATTAGAACTTAAGTCCTTAACTCTAAGCTCGATGTAATACTCCAGTACTGTGCCACCTTAGAGAATTGGTCTGTAATGAAAACCAGAACTCCTCTTTGCTTCCAACAGCAACTGCCAAGAGGGCTTTCCCATGTACACTATTCTTAGTGTTATACATCTTGGCAAAATGTCACATATTATCAACTAGACTGGGTTCTGCAGTTCTCAACAACAGTGTGTCTGTGTGAGGAACCCTGGGTCCTGGTGCTTTGGTGCTTTAAAAAATCACCTATCAATATTCTCTCTTTAGCTATCTGTGCTTCTCCTTAGAGTATTCTACCCTAAAGGAGAAAGACTAGGACCATATGTCTAAATATTAACTTTTTTACACCTTTCTCAGCAGACCAACTCTCCCGCCAGCACGCTGGGGCCACATGTTTTGAGCTGCTCTGCTGTTTGTCTTTTCACACATGACACTACCCAAGGATGGTTTGGAGCCACAGCGTGTTGTACATCCTGTATGTGGGGATTACAGAAAATGGGATCAGAGAACCTGCCCTTAAAATTTGATTAGAGACAAACTGGAAAATGATTAATAAGAAAATAAAGTCACAGGAGAAGGAGAGCAGGCCAAGTTGTCTGCAAAGAGATTCTGTTTTCTTTGAAAGAGTTATGTTAAGCCCTTGCTTGAGAGGGAGTATGGATTTATTTTTTAAAAAACTTCAAGACTTTTGGGTATAAGCCAATTCATATTTTTATATAGCTTGGAAACGGTTTTCATAGCAATGAAACTCTAAACTGCTGTACAGAGCAAAACTTTATCATTTTTGTTTTTTCCCCATAGTGTGGAAAAGAGCTTAAGGTCACAAATTTTTTCAAACCTGCCAGGAACTCATATTTTCCATGTTTGGGGATAAGACACAGTAGATTCTAAACATCTGGCTAGTCTCTATTTAAATAATTGTGTGTTCCATGCACATCATACATATATAATTATATTTTCATTCTATTTACCTTTTTGTGTTTTAGACATTCTGAAATCTGGATTAGATTCTGACTCCGGTAGCTATTGGAAGTCGCTCTTCCAAACGTTGGCTAAGGCAAAGTGTATTTTCCCCTTAACCATGTAAATTCAAGTATGGCTTAGTTTCCTGTTTTTTCATCATTGTTCTCTTTTTTTTTTTCAGAATTAAGTGAAATTAAGCTTCGAGGGGTTGTGAAAAATGAGGTTCTATAGTATTTTTTAGAGCAGGGGAGACTTCAGAATTGGCTGGAGGAAACCTCGACTTTAGACCCTGGCCTGTATCTGCTAATAATGTGATTGCATTCAAATCCCTTAAGCCATCCCAATTTATCCTCTTATAAAGTGGATATGGTGTTGGCAGCTTCAGAGCAGTATTGTCAGACAAGTGAGCTGATGAACGTGAGGCATTTGAGTTTTGCCGGAGAGAACAAGACAGTGTAATCTGAGGTCAAGGTCAGGGACAGCCCCCAACCTAACTACAGGTAAGCAAAGAGTAGTGGAAACCTGTTTTCCTTTACATTGTTCATTCGTGCACACCATCTGGTGAGACGGTTCCCTTCTTGTCTTCTCATCTTTCTTTCTATATTTCATTTACTGTTTATTGAGTACCTATTATGTGCTAGATTTGAGGGATATTGAAATTAGGAACTGTCTTTGAGAAGGTCATTCTGTATATATGTGTGTGTCTGCATGTGTGTACACATGAGTGTGTGTAAGGTTAATGTATGGTTACATGATACATGAAAATGGAACCCTTTCTTCCCACTACTCCCACAGCAGAACACATATTGACATTCAACGTAGTCTGGGAAACACTATTGAAAAACAGTCTGGTAAAAGCCATGAGGATGCTTAATGTCTATGTGGCCTGATTGGTTAAAGAAACGTACCAGGTTACCAGTCTTTGCATTTTGGCCCTAATGTCACCAATATTTGAAGTTGAGGACTCACTTTTATCGAGCGCCTGGCTGGAGGAACACACGATATCTCATTGCATTCTTTGGATAATACTGTGGGGTCTACACAATTATCCCCACTTTACAGATGACCAAACTGTGGCTTGGGGAGGTTCAGTAACTGATCCGTGGTAGCAGAGGATCTCACCCAGTTTATATACTTTACCCTGTACACTGTACTTGTGCACTGTGTGAGGACAGGTTGAGAAGAGAGGCAAGGACTAAGGTTGCTTCTTTATTTGGAAAGCCCCCCAAAATATATATCTTTCTCTTTGACCTGAAAGGTGGTGATTTCAAATGCTGCTGATGTGGAAGTTGGCCTCTAGCTCTTTGTGAATTTACTTTTGGAACTGTGTGCAGAGATTTCCCAGCCAAATATCACAATCATGAGACCATATCCCATACCTTCTGCCCTTTGAAGGCCAGCTTCATGTCTGAATCCTGTGCGCTTCCACCCTGTGGCCAGTACGTATCAGAGTGCCCTGGCTCTGGCCTCTAACAACCATTCAGGCTATAGGAGGATGCAGGAGGATGGCTGGGGAGACAGGGCCTGCTGATACATGGGGAGTACTGTCCAGCACATGCTGAACCCACGCTTGCCATTGTACTCGATGACATAAGGTAGGTCTCTCTTCCTATTTTACAGATGAGGAATCTGAGACTCAGAGAGTCTAAGAAACTTGCTCATGATCAGACAGCTAGAAAGTGATAGGGCTGGGATTGGAACCAGACAGGCTGGCTTGAGAGTCTGGGCCGTTATCCACTGTACTGTATTCCTCCCACAGACATCTAAAGATGTTACTACATGTTGGACAGGTACAAAAGAACACGTATGTAAATTCTGAACTGTAATGCTAATATGAACATCCAGAAAATCAATCTATCCTCCAAACTGAGAGCATTACCAATCCTGTTGATGTTATACATGTATGTGTTTTTTTCAGTTCCTGTTCCTTCTCCTGACTTACAGTGATCATGCCCTTGAACCTTATCTATGTGGCATGATGTTACATATATTCTCTATTTTTACTTCCTCCATTCAATATTGTTTTAAGTTTAATTCCTGTTGCATGTAGCTGTCATTGTTCATTTGCACAATAGTATAATATTCCATTATGGCACACACCATTATTTATTTATCTGTTTTCCTGCTGATGTTCTAGTTTGTGCTATTAGGAATAGTGTTCATTGAGTGTTCTTGTATGTGTCTATTGTGACCATGTGCATGTATTTCTTTAGGGTAGGGGTTGGCAAACTTTTTCTATAAAGTGCTGGATAGTAAATATTTCAGACTTTGTGGATCATATGGTGTCTGATACTCAACTCTGCAATTGTAGTGCAAAAGTAGCAATAGACAGTATATGAATGAATGGGCATGGCTGTGTTCCAATAAAACTTTATTTACAAAAACAGGCAACAGGCCAGATTTGGCCTACAGGCCATAGTTTGTCAACTCCTGCTTTATGTATGTACCTAAGGTGAAATTTCTGGGTGGGTATATGCATGGTTACCTCTTGCCAAATTATTTTTCATAAGTGGTTGTACCATTTTACCCTTGCAGTGGGTGTGCTAGGAGTTCTTGTTGATTCCCATCTTTGTCAGCACTTGCTATTGTCAGATTTATTGTTGCTGCTGCTATTATTATAATTTTATTATATTATAATTATAATATAATATAATATAATATAATATTATTATATTGTTATTATTATAATGTCATTATCATTATAGTGTGTGTGTGTGTGTGTGTGTTTGGCCAAGACAGTGGGGTATGAAATGCTTTTTCATTGTGGTTTTCATATGTATTTTTCTGATTACTAATAAGGTTAAATATCTTTTCATATGCTTGTTGACTGATCATATTTCCTCTTCTATGAAATGACTGCTCATTTCTTTTTTTCATTTTCCTGTTAACTGTTGGTTTCTTTCTTATTGATTTGTAGGAATTCTATGTATATTTTGGATAATAATCTTTTGTCATTATAATGTATTGCAAACATCATCTCTTCTTGTGGCCTCTTTTTTCACTCTTTTTACGATGTCTTGTTAAACAGAAATTTCTAATTTTAATGTTGTCATATTTATCGCTCTTCTTTTTATGGTTACAATTTATGTGCCCTGCTAATAACTTTG
>NW_007729044.1:48604-59695 GCF_000696425.1 Galeopterus variegatus | reverse complement strand
GCCACCGGGCCGGCCCCTAACTTTGTTATTTTTAATAATTTTCAAATTCTTTTAGATTTTCTAAGTAGATACCACATAATGCAATTGATAACATTAGAATTTTCTTCTTTTCAGTAATTATTCTTTCTACTTATTTTCCAGTTTTATTGTTCTGACGCAGGCCTCCCATAAAATGTTGACTAGAAGTGGTGGTGATAGTGGGCATAATTTTATGCCTCATTTTAAAGGGAATGCTTCTAACATTCATCATTAAGAATGAGATTTAGTGTCAGTTTGTAGTGATTACACTCTATAAGTTAAGGGAGTTCCTCTTTATTTCCAGTTTGCTGAGATTTTTAAAAAACATGAATGACTTTATATCTTGAGCTGATCATATAACTTTTCTTCTTTACTCTGTTAATGTGATGATTTACATGGATAGTGTGTCTAATAACTACCCTTTAATTCCTAGAAGAAACCCAACTTGGTCATGATATATTATCTTTTTTATATACTTCTAGGTTCTATTGCTAATAATACTCACTGTCTAAGCGTGAAGTTTGACCCATAAATTACCTTTCTCTAGCTTTGGTGTGAAGATGACCAGATGTCATAATAAATTGAGAGAGAATTTCTTTCCTTTTCTCTGAAAGAGTTTGTATAAATTGGAGTCATCTGCGCTTTTTTTTGAGGGAAGTGTTTTAAACTAGTGACTCAATTTATTTAATAGCTGCAGAGCTATTCAGGCTTTCTATTTCTTCTAGAGTAATATTGTATAAGACATTTTTCTATTAGTTTGTCAATCAGATTGTGTAAGATATTTTTCTAGTAGTTAGTCCATTTTATTGAAATTTAAACATTTATTTTCCTAAAGTTAACAGCATTTGCATATCATCTTTAAAATATTTCCTGCATGTAGTGATTTCTGAGAGGTTTATTTTATTAGTTATTTCAAAGAACCAGTTTTGCTTTATGGATTACCTCCATTGTCTTTGTTCACTGATTCTCTCTTTTCTCTTAACCTCTCTGTTAGGTTTTGCTTTCATATACTATATTTTTTGTTATCGTATTTTTAATTCTTTTTGAAATCTGCTTGGTCGTATTGGATAGTCACTCTTCCATGCTGATTCTTTAATTCTATCTTACATTTCTGTTAAAATATGTATTTGTTTATTTAAACATTTTAAAAACACTTTATATTCTGTATATGAACCTCACTCATGGAAGTTTCTTTGTGTCTATTGTAATTCTGTATTGTAAACTCAAATTTAACTAAACTGGATTATTTGTGCTCCTGAGGGCTTTTGTTCTCTGCCTCTCCTCTGACCCCATTTGAAGGGATTTGCATTTGCTTTTTTTCAGGAGCCAGGGGGCTAACCTATTTGGGGCTACTTTTTGCCCCCTCTGCAGATCTGGGTTTGATGGGATAGTCTCAGCTCCCTCACTTTGGTGGGCTCCAGTTTAAGCTCAGTGCTCCTATTGGCATTTGCTCCTTGTAAGAGGAGGAGAGAACAGAGCTTGTGCACTCCCTCTCAAAAAAGATTTCTGAGCCCTCATCCAACCATGGATTCACTTTTGTATTTGAATTGTATTAGCTGTTTTGCCACCCATACCGTCTATACCAGAAGAGTTAAGTTGACAGCAGGTTAACGAGACTGGATCATGTGGTGATGTCCTATTATGATGTGAGTGGACATTGGAAAGGCTTCTCTCTCCTAATTTTCAGTAGAATGGAAGCCACAGAAAGAGTGGTTAAGGCTTTGGGAAGTTGAGACTACAGTGGTGGCTGGGAGACTCTAAAGAGATGGCCCTGGAATGCAGCCTGGCAGATTCTGGTTTGTAGGTACTTGATGTAAGTGATAAGTTCAGATGAATCTTCTTGATTATTGATCCAGTGGGGTTTGAGTGACTGCCTTAAAATAAATATGTTTTCATGGTTGACAAGGAGTAGATGATTTGATCTGAGGGAATGGAATGATCTGGGGAGGAGGTAATTGAAAACTGTACATTGTTTTTCTTACCTTTGACTCTTAGAGAAGGTGCTGTGGCTTTGCTAGATAATTCACTTGTATTGTATCCTGGTCCTTTAGAGCTGATTTTTATTGAGCATGTCTTCCAATATCTACACTGTCTAATTCCAAGGACTTAGGAAGTCTTCAGTAAATGGTCCTTGGGATGTCCCATACTGTTTAACTACTGGAGGGGATCCAGTGATGTGGAAGTGAAATGATTTAGGTTATCTCTCATTGTCCCTGTAAGAGACACCATATTTTTCAAAGTGTAGAGCCACCCCCTTTTGGTCACTCTTAGGGTTATTGAAATACATACCGGAATGGAGTCCAGGATCCCAGAAACCAAGATTCTGGCTTTGGCAGTGTGTGTGCTCTTATGCCTGTCATTTAACCTGTGTAGATATTTGTGAAATGAGGTTAACAAGCTAATTTTCAGGTCTCTTTAAGCTCTAAAGTTCTGATTCTGTGTCAACAGGTGGGTTATGTCTTTTGAAAAATGGGTTTTTGTTGCTGTTGTCACTGTAGGATATCCTAGCTCATCCTGACATCAGTATTGACAGATATAAGTATTTACTCTGTGCCTTGGTACTTTCTAGAGCTTTATTAATTCTCATTATATGATTTGTCCTCATTAAAATTTTTTATACATATATTTTTATGTTTAATTTTATTTTTGTTATTTTAATGTTTACTTGTATAGTGTGTTGTTTTAATACATGCATATACTACATAATGATTCACTTAGGGTAGACAGCATAATTTTTTTTTTTTTTGTCTTTTGTCTTTTTCCGTGTCCGGCAACGGATTGCAACCCTCAGTGTTGCCCCCGTACCTGACAGGGGACCGGCAACGGGATCGCAACCCTCGGTGTTGCTCCCGCGCCTCGCTCAGCCAGTGAGCGGGAACCGGTCTGTATGTGGGATCCGAACCCTCGGGCAGGAGCGCCGCTGCGCTTCCCAAGCGGCGCACTATCCAGTGCGCCACCGGACCGGCCCTAGACAGCATAATTTTGTACCCATTAATTAGTCCACCACTTCTCCTCCTCCCCAACCCCACTCCTCTCCTAGCCTTTGGTGACCATTATTCTATTCTCCATTTCTATGAGAATTATTTTTTCCTTTTTAAATTCTACATATGAGTGAGATCATGTGATATTTGTCTTTCTGTGCCTGACTTACTTCACTTAACATTATGGTTTCCAGTTCCATCCATGTTGCTGCAAATGATAGAATATCATTTTTTAAAATAGCTGAATAGTATTTCATTGTGTATATATACCACTTTTTTTTTTTTTAATCCATTCATGTGTTGATGGACATTTAGGTTGTTTCCATCTCTTGGCTATTGTGAATAGTGCTGCAGTGAATATAGGAGTGCACGTGTCTTTTTGATATATTAATTTCAATATACTTTGGGTATATACCCCATAGTGGGATAGCTGGGTTGTAAGGTAGACCTATATTTAATTTTCTGAGGAACCTCCATACTGTTTCCCACAATGGCTGTACCAATTTACATTCCCACCATCAATGTAGGAGAATTCCTCTTTCTCCAAATCTTTGTCAGCATTTGTTATTTTCTGTCTTGTTGATAATAGCCGTTCTGACTAGAGTGAAATGATATCTCATTGTGGTTTTAATTTGCATTTCCCTAATGAATAGTGATGGTGAGCATTTTTTCATGTGCCTGTTGGCCATTTGTATGTCTTCTTTTGAGAAATGTCTGTACAGGTCGTTTGCCCATTTTTTAAACGGGTTTTTTTTTGCTTTTGGGTTGTTTGAGTTCCTTATATATTCTGGATATTAGCCCCTTGTCCGATATGTAGTTTGAAAACACTTTCTCCCATTCTGTAGGTTGTATCATCGCTTTGTTGATAGTATCCCTTGCTGTGCAGAAACTTTTTAGTTTAATGCAGTCTTATTTGTGTATTTTTGCTTTAGTTGCCTGTGCCTTTGTAGTCTCCTTGAAAAACGCGCTGCCCACTCCCATTTTGTGTAGTGTTTTTCCCCTATGTTTTCATTCTAGTAATTGCATAGTTTTGGGTCTTAAATTTAGGTCTTTGATGTACTTTGAGTTGATTTTTGTGTATGGTAAGAGATAGGGGTCTAGTTTCAATTTTCTGCATATGGATATCCAGTTTTCCCAGCACCATTTATTAAAGAGGCTGTCCTTTCCCCAGTGTATATTTTTGGCATCTTTGTCAAAAATCAGTTGGCTATAAATGCGTGGATTTATTTCTGGGCTCTCTATTCTATTATGTTGGCCCATTTGTCTGTTTTTTTGCTGGTATCATGCTGTTTTGGTTACTATAGCTCTATTATCCTCATTACATTTAATAATTCCTAGGTAATAGAAATTGTTACTCTCCCCCTCTCACAAATTAGGAAACTGAGGCACAGAGAGGCTATTATTTTAGTGGATTATCGTCAAAGTGCGATTATTATATTTTAAAATTGAAATTTTGTATGTTAAATTTCTAACTGGAGATGGAAATCTGATAAATGGTTTTTGAAACTTGATGGAGGTGAATCTCTTAAAAATAGAACAACGAGAGAGAAGGGGGGAGAGAGAGAGAGAGAGAGAGAGGGAGAGAGAGAATGGGATTGCTTCAGATTCCCTCCCCATCAGCAAGTATATGATGCATTAAGACAATTGAGTCTCTACAGAGTACATGCATTTTCCTCAAGAATCCCTTTGGTAGGAACAAGGAGATTCCTGCTTAATTTTAAATATCTTAAACTTAAAAGACGGCTGGCTGGCTGGTTAGCTCAGTTGGTTAGAGTGTGGTGCTGATAACTCCAAGGTCCAGGGTTTTGGTCATACTAAATTTTAGGCCGACTTTCAGATTGTGTTTGGTCATACTGAAGTCAGTTAGCGACTAATAAAGTGACTACCTGAAAAATAGATTTTGCTTCTTAGTAAGTGTGCAACCTGGAAGCATTCATCGCAATCACCTCTGAATGAGGAGCAGCCTGGTTAGGATGACTAAGTCTTAATTTTGAGAATTGCTATAACAGTTGTAAATGCCTGCCTGTCTGCTCTTACCACCTCTCTCCTCCCCATTCTTTTTTCCAGCCATTCTGAAGTATTTGTGCCATTTCAGAGGCCAGATGGTATAGTGGTTTAAGCAGGGGTATTGGGGTCAGACTGCCTGGATGAACACCTGGCTCTGCCACCTACCTAGCTGGGTGGCCTGGAGCAGGTTACTTCGCTACTTTGTGTCTCCATTTTCTCATCCATTAAGTGGAGATCATAACAGTGGTTACCTCACAGGGTGGTTGTGAGGATTAAAAGAGCTTAGAGCTCTGTGTGGCGTGTAGTAAGCACTATATAGATTTTTGCTACTACTATTCCTTGATAGGTCTGGTCTGTCTTCACCTTTGGGCTTTTATACTTTCTCTTTTCTTTCCATCATTCTTCATGGGGATGACTCTTATTTGCCCCTTAAGATACAACATAGTGTTGACCCCTTGGTTTGGGATGTTTTCATACCATGCCCCTAGCGTTTCCATCCTCTCTGTGTGTCTAGCCAACTGGCTGTGGCTTATGTCATCACCCTCATGACATAGTATTGCTACTATTGGTTCACTTGTCCACATGGACTGTGAGCATGGTCTAATTCTTATTTTTTTGGTATTTCATGAATGTTAGGGAGATACTGGGTAATTGTAATTCGAATGGATAAATGGACCAATTTTCCCTCCATTCCTCTCTCCCTCCTTTTCTATTTTCCCATTTTTCCTTCCTGCGTATCTTCCTTCCTTTCTACCAACTTTCCTCTCTCCCTTTGTCCTTTCCTTCTTGCCTAACTTCCTTCCTCCCTTTGCTCTCAAACCTGGCACTTGATGCAGTATCTTACTTACTCCTCATAGCAACCCTATGAGATAGGTATTACGATGATCCTCATTTTGTAGATGTGGAAACAAAGGACCAGGGTGATGGGCAACTTACCCATCCAAAGGGGCAGCTCTCTTGCAGATTGTTCTTCCAGTGTTGCTGTCTCTGCTCAAAGCATTTTGGCAATTTTTCTATGCAATTCCCTTCTGACCAGTTTATGAACCACTTAAGAAGACCAATCTTATATTTGGTCACTCTCAGAAAAGATAATTTTCATTCTGATCATCCTGATTCATCATGTTCACGTTCAAATAAATTTGGGTTATTTCAGAAATCCAAGCTATCTTCAAAGGACAAAGGTTTTCCATCATCAAGAATACTTAGATGACTCAAGTACAGTTGCCAAAGTACGCTCCCAAGAGGCTCAGCAGCAGTCACATCGCTGGGCTGAAGGCTGTAGATACTCCTGTGGACTTCGCTTTGATGTGGTTTAGGGATGAGGGCAAGTGGAGGAAGGTAATATTATTTAATAGTCCCACCTCATGTTTTTGTGACAGCTTTATTGAGATATCATTTTTTTTTTTTAAAAGATGACCGGTAAGGGGATCTTAACCCTTGACTTGGTGTTGTCAGCACTGCACTCACCCAGTGAGCGAACCGGCCATCCCTATATGGGATCCGAACCCGTGGCCTTGGTGTTATCAGCACCACACTCTCCCGAGTGAGCCACAGGCCGGCCCCGAGATATCATTTATATACCATACAATTTACCCATTTAAAGTATAAAATTTATTGTTTTTGGTATATTCACAAAGTTGTGCAACTAACACCTCTATCTCATTTGAGAAATTTTCATAATACCAAAAAGAATCCCATACCCCTTAGTAGTCAGCCCCTCCCCACCATTTTCTTTTTCTCCCTGCCCCCCAACAATCACTAATTTATTTTCTGTCTATGAATTTGCTTCTCTGGACATTCCATCAATGGAATCATACGACATGTGGTCTTTTGTGACTGGCTTCTTTCATGTGGCATAATGTTTTCAAGGCTCATCCATGTTGTAGTGTGTATCAATACTTCATTCCTTTTTACGGCTGAATAATATTCCATGGAATGGACATACCACATTTTATTTACCCATTCATCAGTTGATTGACATATGGGTTGTTTTCACTTTCTGGCTAATATGAATATTACTGCTATGAATATTTGTGTATGAATCAACTGATGAATGGATAAATAAAATGTAGTATATCTCTATCACAGAATAATATTCAGTTGTAAAGATGAATGAAATACTGATATACACAACATGTTTAAACCTTGACAACATGCTATGTTGTCACTTACTGATGATTCCCCAGATATGAAATCACTTATTACATGATTCCACAGATATGAAATGTTGAGAGTGGGCAAATCCATAGAGACAGAAAGTAAATTAGTGGTTGTCAGGGTCTGGGGATAGGGAGGGGAATGGGGAGTGACTGGTTAATGGTGTGGGGTTTCTTTTCGAGGTCATGAAATGTTTGAAAATTTATTGTGTTGATGGTTGAACAACTTTGTGCATATACTAAAAACGATTGAATTTTATACTTTACTGGGTGCATTGTGTTAAAAAAATTCACAATCTCCATCATTAAATATATACCAGTTGCTTACTCTGCATTCAGTACCCTGTGAGGCGTTGTGGCACACAGATAAGAAAGGGAGTACTTGTTCTGTATGCTCTAGGAATTTCTCAATGGACATTCCTAAATGAAAGGATGAAGTGGATGCCCATAAAGAATATAATCAAGATGGTGTATCAGCCTGTGCTAGTTTCTGGGCATAGGGCAGGCCACACTAAGAAAGATCTCAATACCTCTGTTTGTCAGCTATAAGAATTGAGAAAGATTTCAAAAAGTTGATGGCTCTGGTATTTATATAACTTTGACATAATATTATCCATGCTGTACAATATTTTGAGTTCCCTGTGGGCAGGAATTATGTCTTATGTCCGTCTTGATTTCTGTGCTTTGTCCATAGGCAGGACTATGTGCTTGGTGAATGAATGAGTAACGGCTGTTTTGGATGCCTCCTGGTTTGTTCGAGGACAAAAGTGCCTTCCAGCTTGTGGCAGCCTCCTTGACCAGCCTGTGGGTTAGCCGTATGGGGAGGTGTTGCCGAATTCACCAGCTGTCTTCATGCAAGGGCTTCTTTTCTCACAACTGATACTATTTTGTTTCTCTGGTGCTTTCACTCTGATTTGGTTAAAATGGTGACCTGAAGTAAAACGTAGGTGTTTTCCTCTCTGGTAATACGTCCAAGTCTTTGGGTTCCTGGTCAGTGAGATTTAGGAAAACAAAAGGTGGAATAACCCCCCCCCCCCCCCCCATTTATCAAACATCAGTGCTGTAGATTCTACTGTAGCTTATGGGTCTTTGCTGTAATCAGAAAAATTTTTTTCTTTTTATTTCTTCTGTGAAGGTACTTTATGTTGATTAAGTTCTTTCTGTTAAATATCCTTTGCTTGCTCTGGACTTTTCTTTTTGTTGATTTTTTGCTTCTTCTTCTTCTTTTTTTTTTTTCATTTCCCATGCTGTTCAGTTACTGGATGCCAGAAGAACCAAGGTTTGTCCACTCTTTGCAGCTTGTTTGTTTTGCTCTGCATAGTCTCATCTCCTTGTGTGTTTGAGTGTTTGTCTGTGCCTGCATTTATTCCCTTTTGCTTGCAGATGCAGTAATCCTGTTTACTAAACCTGTTCGCAGCTTTATTTGTAAAAAATAAAGTCCTTGTTTGTGTCTACTTGTAGTGGATGCTATTATTTTTATTTTTAAGTGGACATGCATTTATCATGGAAAATAATGGATAGTAGAATAAAGAACATCTTAGGAAACAAGGAATACTGATTCTGGAGCGATGTGGACATAAAGAAGGTGTGTTTTGTGAAGTTTCCCTCTAACCCTTTTCACTTCCTAAATTAAAACTCTGTAGATGTGTAATTTCCCTTGTGATTGACACTAATATACTGTTTCTGTGTATGTGTACATTTCTCTTCTCCTGAGACATTCAGAAAACATCATTGAATTAATCTCCCCTTCTCCATATGCTGTCCCATGCTTCTGAAGTCACCGAGGAGGACTTCAGGGCTGGCCCTCTGAACCTCATGATTAACATTCCATCTTCATGGTTTGGTAGCAGGAAGCAGTGCGTGGCATTTTCATTGACATTTTTTCCTTCTCTCTCCTCTCCTGCTCTGTTTTTCTCATCGCAGCACTTGCAGTTGACAATCCAGGCCCTTCAGGATGAGCTGCGAACCCAGAGAGACCTCAACCACCTCCTGCAGCAAGAGAGTGGTAACCGAGGAGCCGAGCACTTCACCATCGAGCTGACTGAGGAGAACTTCAGGCGGCTCCAAGCCGAGCATGACAGGCAGGCTAAGGAGCTATTCCTTTTGAGGAAGACGTTGGAGGAAATGGAGCTGAGAATCGAAACACAGAAACAGACCCTCAATGCCCGAGATGAGTCCATTAAAAAGCTTCTTGAGATGTTGCAAAGTAAAGGTTTGCCGTCCAAAAGCCTAGAGGATGACAATGAACGAACGCGGCGGATGGCAGAGGCTGAGTCTCAGGTCAGCCACTTGGAAGTGATTTTAGACCAAAAAGAGAAGGAAAACATACATCTTAGAGAGGTAAGAGCATTCACTCTATTTCCCCAAAGCCTTATTTTACAAGTTAAAGTATGTTACCATTATTATATCGTTATCGTTATTTTCACAGGTTGGAACACATCTACAGCCTTAACAAAATTCACTTTGTCATCTGCTTTACATCTCTCCTGTCTGCTTATGACTGTTTAACCGGAATTTTACATTGGTTTTTTTCTCTGCTCACCACACATATATGTTCCATTATTATTTGACACGTATTCAGGATCCAGGCATGTGCAGCACATGTCAACTCTAAGGTGGTTTACAGTTGCTTTCTCACAGGTAGCTATGGTTGCAGGGTCTTTTAAGTACAGTACTGTTTAAGTTAGTTGTTTATCAAATATCATCTCTTTAAAGGAACAAAACAAATATATGATTAGCAACACAATGAACCTAAATATTTTTATAACCGAATTGGGAGTGAGATTTGCAGAAAGTAAATTGTATGGGTGTTTCTGGAAAGAATGGTGAAATGTGAAGAACAATTTTGAGCATTTAGATTTAAGATGATCTTTGCATTTACATTGGTCTAGGACAGAATGTGTAAGGTTTTCTGAGTAGGTGTTTTGCCTTTAGTGGATAAAATCATTTGAAGTCCTTCAGAAGCAGTCTCTCTATCCTGCCATTACTATTGAGTGTTGAGATGCTCAGATATCTGAGAATATGTGGTTGTGTAGAGCTTAGAAAAGATGTAGCTGACAGCCAAAGTTTGAAATTTTTATAGCAGTTCCTTGCCACTGTGGTGGATATGAATCTTAAAAGTACCATGCATGCAAAACTGCTATGGGGAGACATGGATCACACAGAAAATAGCAAACAATAAAATGGCATTAAATATATTTTCATAATATTCTACAGCAATAAATAAAAATTCCAGAAGATATTTGCTTCCAGATCAAATTAGATTTTCTTGGCATTAAATACCTGTTCAAATGGGCAGCACTTCTTTTGAGTGACTTGTCTGATTGGTCAGAAAATATGGCTCTTATGTTGGGATTTGCTAAAATACAGATGCTCCCAGGAGTTTTCTCTGATGTATATTGTATTTGCTTAGAACATTTGAACAGACTTTTGTGTCTTTAAAATGTCCTCTACTCTTATTCTCTCTTGTTTTGTTTTCATGAGACCTTAGTAACATGCTTAGGAAACCACATGGCTTGGTTTCATCTTGAGATGCTTAGAGAGATGTTTTGTTGCAGCTGGTCTTCCTATCCATATTCTTTGAAGGTGAGTGTGATGGGCAGATTATACATATCCTCCCTTTCCCTTGAGTGTTGGCTGATCCTAGAGACTTGCTTCTAAACAGTAGAATACAGCAAAGGTAATGGGATGTCAATGTCACTTCCAGATTAGTTTACATAGGACTGTTACTTCTATCTTGCTAGCAAACTCTGTTGCCTCCTTAGCTTGAATGCTTTGATGAAGCAAGCTGCTATGTGGAGAGGCCCAAGTGGTAAGGAACTGAGGGAAGCCTCTAGCCAACACCCAGTGGGAATGGAGGCACTCAACAGCCACAGAGAACTCAAAACTGCTGTTGACAACTCAGGGAGCCTGGAAGTGGATCCTTCCCC
>NW_007729044.1:44220-47474 GCF_000696425.1 Galeopterus variegatus | reverse complement strand
GAAAATGCAGCTCAGCGCATCCAACTAGTTTCCTTGAGCATCAGACTAAAGTCAGTGGGTAGCCCTTATCTTGGCTCATCAAGAAGGAAGAGTATGAAAAATGTATCTCTCTATAAAAAACTTTTTTTTCATATGTGATCTCAACAAACAAGACTTGGAGGCTTGAAAGGACTCTTCCCAAGAGAAGGGTTGGCTTGTGAGAGCCATTTGTTAAATTTTCAGGAATCATGTGAGCCTGCTGTTAGACTGTTGATAGCCTGAAATTGGTCATGATTGGAGTATTTACACTATGGAAATTGGCAGATGCTACTCTCAGGACCCACCCTACCATCCCCACATTCCTGAAAGTCTGTTTACCAACACACCTCTGAATAAAATGTCATAAAGTGTTTACCCATAATACAGCAAGAAGAGGCACTGCAGAATCAGAAAGTTAAATATTGGGAGAATCATGATTATGAGTGCATTAACCACTCATAATTCATCAGAAGTTCTCAACACAGCATCTGCATGGATGCTTATGTGTCAGGCATTATGAAGAGTGCTTTACACTGATTTACCCCGAATTCTCACAAACACCTTATTCATTCATACATTCATTTCTTTATCCTTTCATTGGGTGAATACTTACCGAGAATCTGTTTTGGGAGATAACAATAAAGTTAGGCTTCATGGTGCTTACATTCTAGTTGGGGGGAAACAGATGACAATTTTGTAGTTAAATAGAGAAGTGTCATGAAGAAAGGAAGAAGATGAAGCACTAGTGACCTGGGTGGGGCCAGTTTCATATAGGGTGGTTGGGGAAAGTGTCTCGGAGGGGGTGACATCATAAACTGAGACCTAGTAACAAAAAGGAACCAGCCATGTGAGGATCTCAGAAGCTTGCCCAGTGTCACACAGCTAACACATGGTGAAGTTGGTATTTGAATCAGGCTGACTGCAGTGTCTCAGTCTTAAACCATTTCATTACATCTGTTTTCTAGAAGAATCTTTCTCAAACTGTGCTTGGCAGAGCAGCCATTTTGTGGCGTGCTGATATGTGTTATAAGAGTAAAGCGCTGCAGGGCCAAATGAACTTGGGGAAATGCTGTATTCCATAGAGTTCACTGCGGTGCCCCTTGGACTCTTTAATATGCATGTGCGCATCTTACATTTCCAAGAAGGGGACTGGGCAGACGTTCTCAAACTTATTTGACTTGCGTTTTTCTTGTTGCACTGGTGTTCATAAGACATTTTTGAAAAATGCTATGCTAGAAAATACAAATTGTACTTTTAATTTGTGACCTACAAAATATGTAATAATATACAAATAGTTGTTTCCTATTACCAAATAACTGGGTAATTGCCTTCTTTAGTTATTCTGTAAAGCAGAGTTTATTGTAAGCTATTTCCATATTTTCTACTGAGGTTTAGAATCTACTTTTGTCAGGGTGTTTTTTATTTGTAGTAGAAAAATGTGTCTGACCACTTTTGTTATTAAACCAGTAAGAATGACCCGGTTTGAATAAAGAAGTTGCCTGACCCTTGTTAATTTAAATGATTCTAAAACAGGATTTAAAATGTACTTGAGGTTTTTAAGTTCAGCATGTTCTGATTTCTTTTTCATTATGCACAGTTTGACTAGGTTGGAGCTAGATGGTGTAATGCTGGGGAATGGAGTGCTAGTGGTTTTATGATTCATTCTCAGGCAGAGGTGTTGGACCTCACCTAAACCCCATCTCCTGGCCTTGATTAACCTATTGTTTCAGGAGATTTGGAGTTGGCAGGAGTTGCATTCAGGGTGGGTCCGATTGCTTTAGTGTCTTATTGTCTTTTGGTGGTCTAGAAAAGGCTGAGGGTAAAACCACTTCTTTGTCTGGCCGGAAACAACAACAAAAAGGTTATGATCTCAACTTATTTGGAAGACCAAAACTGTTGCCCAGGAACTACAACTGATGTGCTAACATGAGCTAAAGGGTTGGCTGAAACTCAGCATTACTCACTAGCATTGTCTGATACATTTGGATACAGGTTGATTTGATAAGACATTGTTTTATGTGGTAATAGCCTACTTTGTTCTCTGGCATTTTCTGCAAAGAACATATTGTTCCATGCAGGGGTTTTAGTGATCAAGTATCCAAAATACTACTGATTTCATTACAGAAAAAAAATGGATATATATACAAGGATCCTCTTATACTTACTCTGCTTAATATTTTCTTGACTGGTCCTTAGAAGAGAGTCAAGGGTCTCTGGACATATTGCACTGTAAGAGGCTTGAAGAGAAGGTATATGTGTTCTGCTGTGCTTATTGATCTCCTGTGCTAGTCCCTTTGTGCAGCTTGCCTTTCTTTGGTGGCAGGGGCAGAAGAGCACTCAAGTCATTGGGTGGTAATCAAGCCACAGTTGCTAATACCCCTGGAGAAGCAAACTCCCCAGGAGATGGTACCTGAACTTCCCTCCATGCTGTGGGTGGGCAGACAGGAGAACAAGGTGACATGAATTCTTGGTTTACTGGTTTATTTATCCAGGTTGTCCCCCAGCCAGTGGGAGATCCACTGAGGCAAAAGCTGTGACCTTGCAGTTCTTAAGCTTTTAGACCTTTTACTAGTGGCTCAAACCTCTCCCATTAATCCTTCTCAAACATCTAAATGCCACTCCTGTCCCCCTCTCTCAAAACTATATGGCTTCTCTGTAACACACTTATCTCTAGTTCTGCTGTCTGAGCCATGGTTTTGCTGATGCAGGCATTTCTAATTCTGACTCTATAGATTCAATGCATTTCTATTTCTACCAACAATGTTTATCACGGCATATATTCCCACACATATAAACATAACATTCTATATGCATGATCTTTTTTTTAATTGAAATGTAATCGATTATACATATTTGTTAGTTATGGAGTTGAATATCAATACCTGTACATAATGTGTGATGATCAAATCAGGAAAGTTAGCATATTAGTCATTACAAAACGTAACCATTTCTTTGTTTTGAGGACATTTGATCTCTCTTCTAGCCATTTGATAACATGCAGTAAGTTAATGTTAATTATAGCTGCCTAGCTCGACTGTATATCAAAAGAACTTGTTTTTCTAAACTAGCTGTTTTGTGTCCATTAACCAGTTTCTTGCTATCCTCTCTTCCCCACCCCCTTTTCCACCTCTAGTAACTAACTACAGTTCTGTTCTCTTCTGCTGAAGGTTAAACATGATTGTTCTTTCCTTCCTTCCTTCCTTCCTTCCTTCCTTCCTTCCTTCCTTCCTTCCTTC
>NW_007729044.1:5636-43470 GCF_000696425.1 Galeopterus variegatus | reverse complement strand
GGACATGCAGTATTTCTCTTTCTGTGCTTGGCTTATTTCACTTAACATAATTTTCTCTAAGGTCATCTATGCTGCTGCAAATGGCAGAATTTCATTCTTTTTTATGGCTGAATAGCTGAGGCAGTATTTCTTTTTTGTTTTTTTGGACAATACTGTTTTCCATATCAGTATCTTTTATTAAATTTTTTCATTGAAATAGTTGATTGTACATATCTGTGGAGTACAGAGTTGAATATCAATACCTGTGTGTAATACGTGATACTCAAATCAGGATAATTAGTATATTCAACATTATATAATGTAATCATTTTTCATGGCCCTTTACCAGTTCCTCCCTTACCCCACTCTCCCTCCTCCTTTCCCACCTCTGGTAAACTCAGTTCCATTCTCTCCTTTTGAAAGGTCAACATATTATTGTGATTGTTGTGTCTTTCTTTTATTTATTTGTTTATTTTTTAACTTCCACTTATGATTGAGGACATGTGGTATTTCTCTTTCTGTGCCTGGTTTATTTCACTTAATGTAATTTTCTCTAAGTTTATCCATGTTGCTGTAAATGGCAGAATTTCATTCTTTTTTATGGCAGAGTAGTATTCCATTGTGTAAATATATCACATTTCCCTATCCAGTCATCTGTAAATATATCACATTTCCCTATCCAGTCATCCTGTGATGGACATCTAGGTTGGTTCCAACTATTGGCTATTGTAAATAGAGCTGATGGTATCCCTTCAACATCATTATTTCCCTTCCTTTTGGTACATACCCAGCAGTGGAATTGCTAGATTATATAGCAGTTCTATCTGTAGTTGTTTGAAGAATCTCCATACCATTTTCCATAATGGCTGCACCAATTTACAGTCCCACCAACAGTGTAGGAGGGCTCCCAGAAATACAAAGAATCATTAGAGACTATTGTAAACAATTATATGCCAACAAATTTGAAAACCTGGAGGAAATGGATAAATTTCTAGACACATACAAAGTACCAAGAATGAACCAAGAAGACATAGAAAGTCTGAACAGACCAATAACGAGCAATGAGATTGAAGCAGTAATCAGCAATCTCCTAACAAAGAAAAGCCCAGGACCAGATTGCTTTACTGCTGAATTCTACCAAACCTTTAAAGAATAGTATTCCATTTTGTATATATACCACATTTTCCTTATCCAGTCATCTGTCGATGGATATTTAGGTTGGTTCCATCTCTTAGCTGTTGTAAATAGAGCTGCGATAAACATGGGAGTGCAGGTATCCCTTCAACACGATGATTTCCATTCCTTTGGCTATACACCCAGCAGTGGGATTGCTGAGTTGTATGGTAGTTCTATCTGTAGTTGTTTGAGAAACCTCGATAATGTTTTCCACAATGGCTGTGCTAATTTACAGTCCCACTACATCCATAATCTTTTATAAAGGTTGTTTTCTATATATTTACAGATCTGAACAATTGCTCCCTACTTTAATACAGTAAGTTTCTTACCTGATCAGTATATTCCATCAGTATTTCCAGGCCTCAAATATTGCCTGTTGGTGCTCAGTAAACATTTTAACGAGGGAAAAAATGGTTTAAAAATACCTAGAGAATTGCTCTGTGGTTTATTTTGTCAGTATTGGAAGAGTTCATAATGATTATACAAGCTCCATATTCTTTGATTTTTTTTTTTTTGTATCATTGCTCTGTGTTTTAAGAGGGTAACTTTAACAGGAAGTCTCCTCTCATTTTTTTCAAAATGTGTTCCTTGTTGGGCGTATGTTGAACCTATGTATGCAGGATGCTGCTGGAGCATCTGTGGCAATTTTGTGGTCTTGTCAGAAATTCAGGTGGGCAGTAAAAAAAACAGCTCGTACTCATCAAGGCTTTTTCTGTGCCAGGTGTTTTACTAAGTCAATACTGTTGTCAACATTCCCATCACACAGATAAGGAAACTGAGGCACAAAGAGGCATGTAATTGCTCCCAATCACATACAGCAAGTGCTGGAGCCAAGACTGGAACCTGGGCAGTCTGGCTCTAGAGTTTATACTTATTACTACCACGTGCTACTGCTTCTTGGGTTGCTACACTGAGAGGAGTTCAAACGTACTTAAATGCTGTGCAGTTTAAAGGCAGGAGTGCTGATGACTGTCTTATCCATGGCAGAGCTGGTCTTAAAGGGCAGGAAGAATTTCAACACATGGGTGTGGTGGGAAAGCACAATTGGAGAAGAGATGCTGAGTGAAACACGAAGGTGGGAGCTGTGGTGGGTTGGGGCACAGTGAGTTTGTCTCAACTGAAACTCTCCCTTTCAGGAGGAGAAGGAAATTAAGCTGAACAGATGGTTTGGGATCAAATCGCTGAGGGCTCTGAGTACCAGCCACAGGGGATTGGCCTTTACTCCATAGGCTCTGGAGAGCCTTTGAAGGCATTTGCCCTGGAGAACGGCATGATCAGAGAAGATGGTCAATTGATAGTGGATTGGATGGAAGGAGGCCAAAGGCATGGAGAGAGGTTAGAAGAACACTTGTTCAGGTGACCAAGCGTCTGAATCTGGTTGATGGCCATTGATGTTGAAGGGAAAGGTCATCTCCACCTCAAGGCAGGATCTTGACAACTTAAGAACTGAGTGCTGGGAGCTTTGAGGAGGAACAGACAACTCATGTGGGCCTGTGTGTGGGAAGATGGTGGGTCAGTGGGTAGGCAGGAAGTGTCAGTATGTGGGGCTGGGGTTGAGAAAAGACTTTGGATGTGTTTGGGTCTGATGAAATCCTGGTGGAGCTGTCCAGCCAAAGTTGAGAATATGGATGAGGAAATGCTTGTGAAGTTCTGCCCAAGTGCATAAGGCATTTCTGACTATTGGTCAGTTTGTTTTTTTTTTTTTTCACGCTCACCTGATCATTTGTGACCACCGTGCCCCCAGTTTGCATGATTATTCTAAGGCCTGCCTTTCACTTACTCTAAGTGAGCATTTAATTTTGAATATTGTATCTCTTTTAAGATTATGTGAAATTTTCATTGGCTGATGTCAACTTGGTACAGATTCCCTTTGTTCTCACTGAATACCGTTTTCTCCAAGCTCTCCATGCAGGATGAATGCCAATGAAACATCTGTACGAAAAGCTCTCTCCCTGGATCCTGATTGACAACACATTCAGAAGTGGGATTTTATAACTTTACCTTCACATTTCTGATAATATAGGAAATATATTCATTTCTGTGTAGCACTATTTGTCTTATCTTTAAATTCTCTTTCACTTGAATGCTGCATTTAATTTGCAATGGTTCAGATTTGACCCCATAGTAATTTTAATGAGTGTAATTTTACAGTAACAGAGACTGGTGGAGCCCCAGGGAGTCATTAGACACAAGACATTTTGAATCTGCTGAGAAAAGAAAGTGGCAGGTTTGTGGGTGAGGGTGGGGTAGTGGTGGTACAGTGGTGCCAGGGAGGGGAGAGAACGTCAGGAGGTTATGCTGGGAGAGACTGATTACTGTCCTCATCGCCCTCATCCTCCTGCTTTTCCTTGGGTGTGATGGCTCCCTGAAAAATATTCTTTTGGTAGCTGACATAATTTGTCATCATTATTTGGTACAATGTTGCACCACAAATAAAACCTCAGCAGTGAGAAAGGACTCCAAGCACTGGTACTGTGGATACTTTAGTGTGTTTCATAAGCTGTGGTAATGGCAAGTTTAGACCGGCTTGGCTCTACCAAGGTTCCACCTGTCTCGAGTGGAAACATTAACTAATTCCTTACATGTGGAGGAGGCTTGGTAGTTTATAGGACACATTCCATTTTATTATTATTATTATTTTTTTTTTTAAAAAGATGACCTGTAAGGGGATCTTAACCCTTGACTTGGTGTTGTCAGCACCATGCTCACCCAGTGAGCTAACCGGCCATCCCTATGTGGGATCTGAACCCGTGGCCTTGGTGTTATCAGCACCTCACTCTCCCGAGTGAGCCACGGGCCGGCCCCACATTCCATTTTAATCATTTCCTCTGATGCATACAGCAACTCTGGGAAGACACTGAGGCTCAGAGAAATTAAGCGGTAATGACATGTCACATTTACTGGGCTCTTGCTAAGGTCAGCCTGTGAGAATCACTTTCTGGGGAGTGCCATTTAATCCTCCCAGTGATACTCTGAGGTGGGTGGTGGTTTGCTTGCCTCTCAGATGGAGAGGTTGAGGCCCAGAGGGGTGATGTATGGGGTCCAGACTCTCAGAGCAAGTAGCGATGGATCTGGGATTCAAATTTGGGCCTGCTGGTTCTAGGTACCTTGTTCCTAACCAATCCTGATGCTGCTCGGGATTTCAACTTGATGTGGAGTAGACCAGAGACTTGGATTTTGGTCTTCTGACTTCTTGCTCAGGTTTCTTTTCTCTGTAAATGCAAGAAAGGAAAAAAATGCAAAAGGGTCTGATATTTTTTTCTCTTGCTACATCTTATCAGGGCCTGTTGAATTGGGAACTGCAAGTATGTGAGGCCACTGAGCAGTGGAAAGATTAAGTGCCATGCAGAGGGAAGCACCAGGGCTAGGTCCATTTCCAGATAATGAAAATGAAAGTACTTGGCCCTCCATAAACTCTTAGGGAATCGATGAATTTTTGAGGCAGAGAATAAGGACAGTTGGATGGCATTTAGAATTGAACCTTTCCCATTTCATCTGTTCAAAGTTAGCTTTCTTTTCCTTTTTTTTTTTTTTACTTCGTGGTTACTTCCCTGTCAAAAAGAAATGCTTTGTTTCTCAAGACTACTTTACTTTTTATCTAGTTTGTGTTGGGTATTTTGGGTTTCTTTCTATGTTGATTGTAAGACATTAAAATCATCTTGATAACTCCTAAGAGGTGCCCATTTCATTGCTCTTCTAATTGGTTGAAATTTGGTAAAGCAAAATCAACTTTCATACCTGCCTGGCTTGGATGTGTAAGGGGCTTCTTTATTTGTGTTACCAGTTTGGCATATATGTAGAAAGGCCTCATAAGTGTTTTGGATAGAGAGTTAAGGCAAAGTGAACTGCTGCTGGGTGGTTCTTATGAGTGGCTATGGTTATAGCAACTGTAACTTATATAAAGAATGAATTAAATCCTCACTGAAGGAAAGATATAATTACGTGTGAGAAGTTTATAGAAAAAGGAGAAGCAAGGAGGGGCCGGCCCGGTGGCGCACTGCTGCAGTGCGCCGATTGGGAGCGCGGAGGCGCTCCCGCCGAGGGTTCGGATCCCACATACAGACCGGTTCTCGCTCACTGGCTGAGCGAGGTGTGGGTGCAACACCGAGGGCTGCGATCCCATTGCCGGTCCGGTCCGGTACGGGCGCGACACTGAGGGTTGCAATCCGTTGCCGGACACGAAAAAAGACAAAAAAAAAAAAGAAAAAAGAAAGAAAAAGGAGAAGCAAGGAAAGGTGAGTGATACTTCAGAGTAAATATTATAAAGATTCACTAGCCATTTAGACCAAAAGTTGGCAAACTATATGCTGTGGGCCATATCAGGCCCCTGCCTTTGTTTTTATAGCATGGGAGCTGAGAATGGCTTTTACCTTTTTAAATGGTGACATTTGAGATGATTATATCAGTACCTATATGATGATATCCTCTATTTTGCCTTTTTGCCCATAAAACCCAAAATATTTACTACCTGGCTCTTTAGGAAAAAGTGTGCTGATCCCAGATTTAGAGAATAAGTGAATAGTTTTTGGAATAAAGATATTTGGTAAAAAGCCTGTTTGCAAGTAGTTATATTTAGAATATCAAATATTTGTACTTTCATGTATATCTTTTGATTTTTTAAAAAAAATCAGGAGACAGTATTTTTTTCTGTTATTCCTGCCCATTTTTCTTTTACAGTTATTAGACCGGAGATTTTTTTTTTTTTTTTCCCCTTTTTGTCTTTTTTCATGTCCGGCAACGGATCGCAACCCTCAGTGTCGTGCCCGTACTGGACCAGGACCGGCAACGGGATCGCAACCCTCAGTGCTGCACCCGCACCTCGCTCAGCCAGTGAGCGGGAACCGGTCTGTATGTGGGATCCGAACCCTCATCAGGAGCGCCACCGCGCTTCCCAAGCGGCGCAAGACCGGAGATTTTAATCTCTAGATTCTCAGCACATTGGGTATTGCCAGTTATCATAAAAGTCTATAACTCTTTCAGGAGTGAGAGTGTTGGGAAAGTAACCTATGCAAATTCAAAAGGAACTGTGTGCTAAGTGTTCTGTAATTTATCATGTACCAGGGAAATGGAGAGTGCCATTAAAACTCCAAAAGAATTAGGACTGTCTGACCTAATAAAACACAGGCTACCACCTCCCCTTTCTTTTCTTTCTTTCTTTTTTTTTTTTTCTAATAACTGTGCTTGTTGACTCTTTTTAGGCCTACACACAATTAGTGCTTTAAAAATATGTGGCTGTTTTGAAGGAACTGATCTGAAAAAGAAACTGTTTATGTGTGTACAGGTCATGTTAGAAAGTATTTACATGTAGTAATGGTTAGTGTGCCATACAGTTGCTAGGTTTTTCCATGGAAAGTGTTCTTAATCAGGTGAAGCCTGGACCTGGTCAGAATAACAACCAAAAGTTCCCTTATCACTCTCTGCCCTTCCTTCCATCCCCAAGGCAGTCAGATCTCACCCCAGTGCTTTTTGGGCCGCTTTGCCAGCTATTTGAATATTCTCAGTGTTGGCGGAAGACTTTGCCTATTACTTCATTGGTGTAGCCCAGCTTACTTTTTCTTAAAGGGCCAGGTCATAAATATTTTCAATCTTGGCACTATGGAGATTTGGGGCTGGACCATTCTTTGTTCTGGGGGCTGTCCCATGCATTGTAGGGTGTTTAGCAGCATCCTAGGACTCTACCTTCTAGATGCAAGAAGCACTTACACCCTTCCTTAAACTGTGACAACTACCAAAATGTCTTCAGACATTGTAAAATATCCCCTGGGGGGAAAAATCTAGGTTGTGAACTGCTGGTGTAGAATGAGTGATGTCCTTCTGGTGTCTGGCCTGTGGCCTTGGCAAGTACAGTAATTCCCAGCCCCACCTGCCTGTAACTGTTTTGCTGAGGAAGGGCAGCCCAGATCAGGATACTTCTTGACCCAAAGACTGATTGCAGGGGGTTGAACTAGGTAACAGATGTGCTGAGAGGAGGTGGGAGTGGGGATTTGAACCTGAAAAGAAGCAGAAGTGGGTGGGGTTGTGTGTGTGGTGTGTGTGTGTGAGAGAGACAGACCAACAGATAGGCAGATGGAGAGACAGAGAGACAGGCAGATGGAGAGTCAGAGAGACAGGTGAAGAGATTGAGAGAGAAGCTGCCTCTGACTCCCCTTCCCTTACTCTTTCACTCTCAGAAAATGTAGGGCTGGAAATGAGGCAAGTCCTGGGAAAGAGATCTAACGGAGGGGCTGGGGGTTCTGTTTTGATCTGCGATACCACGTGGGAAGGTTGGGACTTTGTGAAAATATAAGACATTTGATTCACAGGAGTATTTATGGTGGTAATAATTATGGATCTGAGAAGACACATAAACCTAACTTTTTTTTTTTTTCCCCTGACCGGTAAGGGGATTGCAACCCTTGGCATGGTGTGGTCTGCACCACGCTCAGCCAGTGAGCACACCGGCCATCCCTATATAGGATCCGAACCCGCAGCCTTGGTGCTACCAGCACTGCACTCACCCCAGTGAGCCACGGGGCCGGCCCAAACCTCACTTTTTAACTACTGGACTCTCACTGTTTATCAGCAGTTTTATTTTACAATAAAGGTTGTCGTCCCTTCTTTCCCCAAAAGACCTTTGAGTCTCCCTTTCTGTTTTTTAAATAAACATTTCTCTACATGAACTGTCACCCCCCCACCCCAGCACCATCAAACTTCAGAATAATTTTGGAGTATAGTGGTTTTATCATGTGGAAATGTAGTACAGATGTTTAGAATTACCTTTTCCCCCACTTTAAAATATTGTGACCACACATGCTTTGCTCTAAGCACTATTAAGTATTTTTATTATTGCTATTAAAAAATCCTGTCTCAGGCAGAGTCCCATTACATCTCAAGTATAGGCAAATATTAAAGTAGCAGCAAGTCTTTATGCGTATCACATTAAAAATCTGAACTCATGTTTAGTTTTTTATGCAATCAAGACCTTTATTTTTAACCCACTTGACCAAGTGCTCTGTCTAGTTTTATCCTCTTTTCCTGACTCTAAAACTTTATGTTCAGACTATAAGATTTTGTTCACCCTCCTTTTTATCCCTCAAATTTTCTCTAGACTTGAGATTTTTTCCTTATCCTGCATGTATCTTTGAACTCAGCCTGATCACAGAATGAAGTTTGATGGGAGGATTTGGACTACCAGCATGAATTGGTCAGTGCATGTTTTAAAAAGTTATTCACGGAGCAAAGTTCTTTTCTTACAGAGAATATCACAGATTCGTGGCAGGGTTTCTGTGTTCTGAGTGCCACACACTGGGTCGTTTACCAAAGAAATACTTTATCAACACTTAACATATCCTTCGCTCAGAGACCTATTTAGGGAGAATAACTGCCACTCTAAGATTGACTTCTTTTGGGTTTGTTAGTGCCAGTTTTTAAAAAATATCTTTAGGCCAGCCTTAAAAAATATTTCTTTAAAGAATTGCTACAAGCAAACAAATGAAAAACCTCTTTTGATTTAATTGTTTGAATCTTCAGTCAAGAGCTCCTTTACCATTTATGTGCACTTTTTGGTGTGCTGGGAATTAATCCTAGTTTAGACAAATGATCTTATTTAAAATGTTCCCTTTTCCATTCACATCCAAATAGGAATGCATTGAAGGTGGTTTTCTTTTAAAGGGCAGAGGAGGCCTTTGTCATTCTGACAGGGTCCTTGTAGCAAGGATGAGGCAAAATCTGATTGTGCATCAAGAAGCAGAATTGAATATTAATGTGGGTATTCCCCTGTGCCTTCATGATACCCAGTGATGTTTCTGCTGTTGGTCTCTGTTGCAGCACTTTGATGATGCATGTCAAGGTTTAAACAATTTTAAGGACCCAAGCCTTAGTTACATTAAAATACAGAATTCTGCACAGTGATCCTTGCAAGTTGTGCACTGGAAACTTGAGACACCTTAAAAACCTGCCAGGTGCAAACCTCAATGGGTATTGTTAGGATGCCTCTTCAGCAACTCTTACAGGTAGAGCAATCACAGGAGTTTAGTGGAGATTTGAAGATGCTTGTGCTGAGTGTGGGGACTTCTGACATGTGATGATGCAGGCTTATCCAGAGAACTGAGATTTCTTTGAAAAACTCATGATCTATCTCCCCTTCTCTAGGCTATGGTTTTCTTTGCATGCTGGCTGCTTGCTTTAATGCCCTGCAGACACAAATGCATCTTGTGTTAAGGACTCAAGGAGAATGGTCCAAAATAACCATATCTCCTGAAATCACAGCAGCTTCCTGAGGAATTTCTGTGGTACTGTGTATCTGAGGGTTGCTGGGCTTATCATTTGGAGAGGGGAAGGTCCATGGAGTCTTGTTGTGGGAGGTGCTGGTAGGGTGCTGCTAATGGCACAAATCATGATTGTTGTTACCTTCACTGTTAAGTGGAAGGCTCTCAGGTGCGGGCACAGGCTCAGTGCTGTGCTGAGTTACTACTCAGAACAACTGTATGAGATGAAGGTGCTAACATTGTCCCATTGCTTAATCAGGGCAGTTACATAACTTGCCTAGTATCTCACAGGGGACTTGACCTCAGAAATGAGAACCAGCGTTCGATCTACTGTTCCGCAGAAAGTCAAAATAACTTCTCGTCAGTTCTTCCCACTAGTTCTTCTCTTTGTCTCTGGATTGTTTTCTTTAAACTTGCCTTTCTATTTAGGTTTCTCATCTGGTTTCCATTATGACTTCATTTAAAATCTTATTCTTTCTCTTACTATGTTGATTTCTCTTGTTATAACCTCAATCATTTTCTTCCCTTTGTGCCTTATCTGCATTGTTTTATGGGTTTAATTGTCTTTGTTTTCATATTCCTAGTAGCTGTTCACTTTTGTGAGAGACCTGAGAATGCTAGTAAAATATACAGGAGACTTCGGGCCTAATAGAATTTTAATCAGCAGGTCTCTCTGCCTCCTACAAATCCTTTGCATTTACCTGTGGGAATTTGCTCTTTGGTCTCAAATGAAATTACCTATGTAAAGCACTTTGCACAGGGCTTGGCTCAACAAATGTCATTTGTGTTTCCTTGAAGAAAGGTGTGGAGGGGATAAGCCAGGGTTGCCTTTACATCAGTTGACAACTGATAAAAAAGCAAGTTCATGCTTCCTTTGCAAACCATTGACTTCTCTCTTCAGGATCAAAGCTTGCTTGTGGCATTTTATAGGTCACTTGTTGAGATGCAGGTGTTTGTACTAAGCTGTGCAAACTCAGGGGTGACCTCTCCATCCCTGTTTCACTTTGTAATTGCTTCAGCATGTTATAGAGATGATTATATTGTATGGTAAATATGGGGTTCATAGGACTTGAATAAATTAACTTAAATATAATACATGTTAAATACATGTAAAGCCTGGCACCTAGTAGGTGCTCAATACATGTTGGTCTACCATTATATATACACATGTCTCCTCTCAAGACTGCATTTCCTGAAAGCAGGAACCATGTCTTACTCATCTTCAATATCACCATCATCTTGCACACTGTTCTTTATCATTATTTTATTATTTTTTTTATTTTTCCGTGTCCGGCAACGGATCGCAACCCTCAGTGTTGCCCCCGTACTGGACCGGGACCGGCAACGGGATTGCAACCCTCGGCGTTGCTCCCGCGCCTCGCTCAGCCAGTGAGCGGGAACCGGTCTGTATGTGGGATCCGAACCCTCGGGTGGGAGCGCCACTGCGCTTCCCAAGCGGCGCACTATCCAGTGCGCCACCAGGCCCGGCCCTCTTTATCATTATTGATACACATCTGCCTCCTGCCAAGACTGTGCACAACTAGTGAGCAGAGGTTATGTCTTATAGATCTTTTAAAAAATTTTATTTGTATTTTTTGTTAGTATATTCATTGTTACAAATCATACTTATTCTTTATGCCCCTTATCCAATCTCTCCCCTTCACCCTCTCCCATTCCTCCTTTCTCCCCCCATCTCCCCTCTCCTTCCCTGTTTCCCCCTCTAATAACCATAGATTTGTTCTCTACATCTGATAAATTAACTATTCCTCTGTTGGTTTCTTGCCTAGACGATCTGTCCAGTACTGAGACAGGTGTGATCAAGTCCTTCCTTATTATCGTAAATCAGATGCCTCTTCTATTACTCTGGAGTGTGCTCTGTGGAGAGAGAGGACCTCTTCTTTTATTTATTTATTTTTTGGTCTCCACTGGTGCCTCTCCTTGTGTCAGTGTAGTTGAGAGTCTGGCGTGCCATCTACGTGGTGGCTGTGACTGCTGCTATAGAGACTAGCCGCTTTTGCAGCAGCCATGGCAATTGCGGTGGCTATGATGGGCTACCCATGTGAAAATGGTGTTTTTTGATGTGCTCTTTACCTGGTTGTGGCTGAGTTCGGCTTTTCCTGGCTGCCCATCTCAGGATCCCAGAGGGGCACTGGGGCAGTGGCGGCAGCTTGCCTAGTTGTGGCTGGATTCGGCTTCCCCCAGCTCCATGCCTCATTCTAAGATGTTATTGTGGAGCAGTTAGGGGGGAGGGGGAGAGAAGAAGGTGGAGGGAAATGTCTTATACATCTTTAATATCATATAGTAAGTGACCAAAGTGTTTGTTGTATATAGAAAATCACTTGGGAAAGAAAGCATGAAACAATCAGAAGTTGTTACAACTTCTTGGATGTCATAAACTCTTATGATTTATCAAAATATATTTTTTTTCCTTTTTGTCTTTTTTCGTGACCGGTAACGGGATCGCAACCCTCGGTGTCGTGCCCGCACCGTGCTCAACCAGTGAGCGGACTGGTCTCTCTATGGGATCCGAACCCTCAGCGGCGCCGCGCTCCCAAGCGCCGCACTCTACCGAGTGCGCCACTGGGCCAGCCCTATCAAAATATTTTTAATGAGTTGTATATAAGCAGTATTTATAACAGCTATCCTTTATTGAACACTTACTTCATGCTGGGCACTCAACTAAGTGCCAGCACTTATTATAACTTTAATTCCAATTAGAAATTATCCCCTTTTTACAGACGAGGAAACTGAGGCATAGAGAAGTTGTGACTTTCCCAGGGTAACATAGCTACCATGTTGTTAGAATTTAAATATAGTTCTTTTCGCTATCCCACTCTCACCTGTAGAAATAATCACTCCTCACTGTATGTGTCATAACCATAACAAAAGTAACAGTAATACTCCTGCAGCTAACCTTTTCATTAAAAGATGAGAATTCAATAGACCTGATTAAGCATATACTGAGTAGCAACTTTGTGGAAAATTCTATCCCCAGCCTGGACTTCTTTCTGGAGCAACAGCCTGTCCAGAATGCAACTTCTCTTCTTCCAACTGTGCCTCCTCCTGTGTCTCTGTCTTGCTGACAGCTACCACTGTGTACCTCCCAATCCAAGCTAGATACTGAGAAACATTATCCATTTCTCTTTCTCTATCACCCTGTGTTAGTTTCTTATTGCTGCTGTAATAAATTACCACAGACTTACTGGTTTAAAACGACACAAATACATGATTCTCTTACAGTTCTGGAGGTCAGAAGTCTGAAATCAATTTCACTGGGCTAAAATCAAGATGTGGGCAGGCCCGCGTTCCTTCTGGAAACTCTAGGGGAGAATTTACTCCCTTGCCTTTCCCACCTTCTAGAGGCCAGCTGCAGTCCTTGGCTCAGGACCCCTCCTTCATCTTTAAGCCAACACTAAAGTTTAAGATTTCTGTCTCTCTCTGACCCCTGTTGTCACATTTCTTTTCCTCTCACTCTAACCCTCCTGCCTCCCACTTATAAGAACCCACCCAGATAATCCAGCATAATCTTTTCATCTCAAGATCCTTAACTTAATCACAACTGCAAAGTCCCTCTGCCATGTAAAGTAACATATGCACAGGTTTTTGGGATTAGGATGTGAACGTCTTTGGGGGGCCATTATTCAGCCTGCCATTTAGTGTATCACTAAATCCTATTTATTCTGTCTCTCTGCAAACTTTTGGGTCTGCCCATGTTTTTTCATTTCTGTTGCTCTTACCCACGGCCTAGTCCTCTTAATTGGTCTCCAAGATTTGTACTTCTTGTAGTTATTCTTCATGCTGCTATGAGGATAATTTTAGAAAGATGTATGTCTGTCCTTTCAGTACCCTCCATTGCCTGGAGGACAAGAGACAAACTCCTGAGCCTGGACCATAAGGCTCCTGTCTGATTTTCCATCCTCATCTCCTACTCTTTCTCCCCTGACTCCTAGCCAGCTCAGACTCTGGCTTTTCTGAACAATCAGCCTCTGGGTTCTGTGCCTGTATGTGTGCAGCTCCCCTCCTGCCTGGGGTTCCTTCTTTCTTCATCCTCATCTGACCAACCCTTATTTGTCCTATGATATTCAGTCCAGGTGCTACCTTCTCTAGAGGTCCTCACTTTTACTCCCTCCTGCTCTAGACTGGATTGGGGTCCCTGCCTTTGCATATATTGCTCATAGCAATTATAAATGTCCATTTACTTGGCTGCCTTTCTCACTAGACTATGAAATATCCAAAGGAAAAACCATGTCAACTTTACTGGTGTTTCTATGGAAACTAGCACTATCCTTGGTACATGATAAGAACCCCATAAATGTTTGTGGAATGACTTTGGAGTGAAGTTGCATTATTGTTCTTTTGTGGAGGATGAACTTTTTATTTTGAACTACTTTTAGACTTTCAGAAAATTTGCAAAAATAATGCAGAGAGTTTCCATATGTCTCTCCCAATGTTAACATCTTACATAACCTGAGTACAAGTACTAGAAGTAAAAAATTACTATTTCTGCCTGGGGTGGTGCAATGCCATTAACCAAACTAAAGGCCCCATTTAAACTTCACCAATTTTTCTGCCAATGTCTTTTTATTGCCATTCCATGATCCTATGTTGCTTTTAGTTTTTTTTTCTCCCTGGTCTGCAATTTGCAACGGTTCCTTAGTTACTCCTTGTTTTCCATTATCTTGGCACTCTTGAAGAGTATCGATCAATTATTTTGCTGAATTTCCCTCACATCAGACCCTTCTGATGCCTTCTTATGACTGGACTAAGGTCATGCATTCCCGGCAAGATCACCACAGAAACAGCACCATGTCCTTCTCGGTGCATTGGATCATGGAGTTCGTGGTGTTGCTCTGACTTTTTATTGATTATTGGTGATCACATTAGTCTGAACCCTGCTTTGAGATATTGGCTTGTTAAATAGATTGTTGTCATCGTCATCAACATGGCTAATGTTTATTGATCACCTATGGTGTGCCTGACATTGTTCTAAATTCTTGATGTGTAGTAAGTCTTTTAATCCTCACAAGCCTAATGAAGTAAAGCCTATTAATCTCATAGATTGTTGTCATCGTCATCAACATGGCTAATGTTTATTGATCACCTATGGTGTGCCTGACATTGTTCTAAACTCTTGATGTGTAGTAAGTCTTTTAATCCTCACAAGCCTAATGAAGTAAAGCCTATTAATCTCCCCTTGTTTCACATGAATAAACAATCACAGGAAAGTGGAGTACCTTGCCCAGCGTCTTTAGTCCAATCAGGCTGGTCACAAGGCCTGCGCTGCTAACCTTACACTGCCTCCTTTGTGCATGGTGGGGTGGGTCAGGGGTGAGGCTAGGGCAGCATTCCAGGTTGCAAGAGTCTCGCAGGGCAGTTACAACCAACACTCTCTCCATAACTGGCTTCTGCGCCAGTCTCCTTAGTACAGCACCCACCAGTTAGGAGTTAGTTTTGAAAGTCTAGGAGAGTGTTCATGAGGTAGAACTGAGGTAATGACAGAGGAAACAGACAGGGAAAGGCATAGAAGAGGATGTCTTGAAATAGGAACCAGAGATAAGAATGTAAAGAATGAGGAGGGTAGAGGTACCGAGAGAAGCCGGAGTTTTCAGCTTCGGTGACAGTCAGTGATATGCCTGTGACAGTCAAGAGAGAGGCAGGGTTTGGGGAGGGGAGGTGGGTTTGACATTCAAAAATATGGGTTTTCACTTCAAGGCAGAAGATTAGGCTAAAGGTGAAGGTTTGGGAACCATTGGTAAGAGGCAGAGTTAGAGCCACCCCCACCCCCTACGCCTAGGGAGGGTGGTTCAAAGATAGACCTGGGGCATATCCATGTTTAGGACAAAGAAGGAAGAAGGGAAAGTGCAAAAAGCTGAGAAGGAAATATTTAGAGAGGAGGGAGATTCTGGACAGCTGAGTCATGAAGGACAACAGAGTTCATTCATTCATTCACTATTTCATTCAGTTGTTTTATGGGAAGCTTTTAACTCTAAACTATGTCTTGAGGGGACACTGAGATGACAGAGATCTTATCATGGGGCTGTGTTAAGATGGGACCTTTGGGCTGGGTTCCTAGGGATGAGGTGATAGATAAGTGGGAAAGACAGAGGGGCGTGTATGGCCTGAGGGCCCGAAATACTAGCACATGTGATAGATATTCTTTCTTAGGAGCTCCCCCAAAAGCTGTATGATTTTAACCAAACCTTACTTTACCCGTGAAATTATAAATTTACAGTCTTTCTAAAGCATATGCTGTAATCAAACAATCTGGCGTTTAAAGATCCTCTTAACACCAGTGCTGTGAAAATTAAAGATCTAAATGAATGACTGATTCCTTCACTAAGTTTTGGGAATTGAGTGGATGGCAGTTACAAAGCATGGTAATATCCCAGCATGTTTTTCACGGTAGGTAGCAATAGCTAATGCTGAATTATAAAAGATGGTTTCATGTGATGCTTGCCAACAGGATAAATCTTTGAGCTTCTAGAACAGGAAATTATAAAATTTGCATCTAAAAAGAGTCTTATCCTTTGCTTGTCAGTTGTGATCTCCAATGCTAAGAAGCAAGGACCTTACAGAAACTCTGGCAGTTTCTGAGAACTTGTTTGTAATCAGTTGATTTGATTTTCTTCAGTAATGGCATTTAAAGATCCTCTTAACACCAGTGCTGTGAAAATTAAAGATCTAAATGAATGACTGATTCCTTCACTAAGTTTTAGGAATTGAGTGGATGGCGGTTACAAAGCATGGTAATATCCCAGCATGTTTTTCACGGTAGGTAGCAATAGCTAATGCTGAATTATAAAAGATGGTTTCATGTGATGCTTGCCAACAGGATAAATCTTTGAGCTTCTAGAACAGGAAATTATAAAATTTGCATCTAAAAAGAGTCTTATCCTTTGCTTGTCAGTTGTGATCTCCAATGCTAAGAAGCAAGGACCTTACAGAAACTCTGGCAGTTTCTGAGAACTTGTTTGTAATCAGTTGATTTGATTTTCTTCAGTACAATGGCAGAATGTTTGGGAGGAAATTAAACTTCATCATACCCTAGCCATCGGTTGCATGGCATCAACATTTCTACTGGGCTTTAAGGAGAATATTTCAAATACTGGAGCTACCTTTGACTCCAGTGCAAGTTTCTAAAACTACAGCAGCTTTGGAAGAAGTTTAAATAAACTGGGAACCTCTAAAGCAGGGTTTCTCAACTGTACTGGATAGTTCTTTGTTGGAGGTTGAAGTTGTTCTGTGCATTGTGGGATGTTTAGCAATGTCCCTGACCTCTACTTACAAGATGCCAGTAGCACTAATCACCACCCCCTCCAGTTGTGTCAATCAAAAATGTCTCTAAACATTGCCAGATGTTCCCGGGAACAAAATCATCTCCTATTGGGAACCACTGGTCTAAAGCCTTGATAATCAAAGTGTGGTCCAACAACCAACACATCATTGGCATCTCCTGGGAGCTTGCTAGAAATGCAACAGTTCAGGCTGTGCTGCAGGCCTTGGAATCAGAATCCACATTGTAACAAGATCTGCAGATCTGTGGACACATGAAGGTTTGAGACATGCTGACCTAAATCACTACTCAGGGCAGTGTGGTGTAGAAGAAGGGCAAGAGGTTAGGGGTAAGACATGGCTTACTATTAATAGCTGTGTGACATTGGACAAGTAGTTTAACCTCTCTGAGACTCAGTTTTCTCCTCTGTAAAATGGGACTAAGAAAACCTTGTGTGTTATGAGAATAAGCGGAGGAAATCCAGCCAACGCAGCTAGAAGGGTACCCAGCCCTTATTAGAATATTGACTGGGTTGGTTTCTTTCCCTCTCTTTATAAAGCTGTTTTCCTTAGCCATGCTGCACTCACTGTTACTTGAAGTGATGATAGGCGAGGGCAAGGAAAAGCAATATGTCTGAGTAAGTGCTCTGCAAGTAGAGCAGGTCATAAAAAATCTGCTTGTTTACGGATTTTTATTTTTGAATTATCTACTTTCTTTAAGCTGTGGCTCTTGTGGTGGTCTGGCCCTCCCATTGCTTAGGAAACTGGGATCCCATTTCTGGAAAACTCATTATCCTGGGTCGTGTGAACTCTTAATGGTCTCATTTAAAGGCCAGAATCTAGAGATGGGAAAGGTGAAGTTGATGGCAGCTAAATGTTCCTATTCAAGGAAGAAGAAACTCACATGCTAAATTTTATGCCTGTGCTATATATAGCAACTGGATTTTTGAAATGGGGCAATTATTTTTATGACCATTAGTAAACTTTTTGGTTATGCAAGATATGGATAAATAAACTGATGGCTGTGAAATTCCAGATTTTCCCCTTTGTTCTCCCTCCGTGTCATTGTTACAGTGTAGCATGTATTTTAAATTTCTCTTCCTGGTATAAAGAATAATTGTTCTAATGGCCATAGGCCAGTAATCTAAATTGGCATAGACAATTCTCCTTTTTGGTAAAAGTCATTTAAATAATAATATATAGGTACCTACATGCACAAATATAATCATACACCCACACAGGCAATATTTGAATCTGACTTGTCAGGACAGTTTTTAGGGAAATCACACGTGGTTAGTTTATCTGAAATACTGTGTTGCTGTGAATATGAAGGGACATAATTCAGACCCAATCTATAGAGCTGTGTAGATTGGGCACTGTACTATTCTTGAGGGTGCCATTTATGTTGAGGACATCATAGATTTGAGTATATGTTATGACAGTTTGTCAGAAGACAGCAACACAGTCCCTTATCTTAACAAAATCAGTATATTGCAACAGTGTTCTGGTATCTTTTTTTTTTTTTTTTTGGTGGCCGGCTGGTACGGGGGTCCGAACCCTTGACCTTGAGAAGTAAGGTATTTTGAGGAATGGGCTTCCTTTTCTAACTTGCACAAAGGAGCCACATGCGTCAGCAGTAGCCCTGCCATCTCACCTTTCTTTGGGAAAAAAAGAAAGGTGAGATGGGAGGGCCACTGCTTCTTTCTTCTATCCTGGTGTGCAAAACAATACAAACCATTATCCCAGAAGACACAATATTGCTGAGAGCCATAAGAATGCAATTTGTTTAATTTTCACATTTCATGAATATGAAAAAAAGGATCCTTCATAAAAGGGGTATTCTTGAATATCACTTTCATCTTGAAGAGATTACCATGCCTGTATATGTGCTGCCGTCCTTCCCAAGTAAAGGAGAAATCATTTAAGAAGTAGAAGAGGCTTGCTGACATAGGTCTGGCAGACGGTAATCAGGACATACTGAAGAATCTCATCGGCTCACATTGCCTGAGGATCAGCTGTTACCATGAAGGAAAGCGGGTGACATGGTGATTGTGCTGGAGCATGAGGCCGGTGAAGCGCCTTTTATACAGGAGCCTACACTTAGCGTATGTCCTTCTTCAGGACTTTGCTTCTCAGACACCAGAGCTGCTAACATAACTCAGCATTGGTCATGTGACCATTTTTGTTTGCCCAGTGTTAGGTTTTAGGTTGACACATTTTACACAGGCTCTTGCAGTTATCCTCTTTTACCTCCATTTCTTTCTAGAGGGAGCCTCAGTTTCACATGGAATTGCATCTGAATAGTCACTGTGGAGTTTCACTGTGGCCTATGAAGATGCAAAAGCAGTTGCATGATGGTGTTCTCAATAATAGTTCAGGTCATAAAATCTGCAAATAATGTGTTAAAACTTAATTATATGATTATAAAATAATATTGATTATAGTGGATTGAATTATGTTCCCCCCAAATACCCTGAAGCTTGAATTGTGTCTCCCAAGTTTTATGTATTAGAAACTTAGCCCCAACTCTGACTTTTAAGAGGGTGGGAAATCCTATTATGGTAATTGAAAGGTGGAGCTTTGAAGAGGTGATTAGGTTGTAGGGCCATGCCATGGTAAATGGATTAATAATGGTTGTCAGGGAAGGAGAGTCTTTATCTTTCTCTGTGTTGCTTTCTCTGCTCCACCATTTCACAATGTGATACCTTGATGTTGCTGAAGTCACAACCAAAGAAAGCCTTCACCAGATGTGTTTCCTGCACTTTGGAATTCCAGCCTCTGAATCTGTAAGCAATATAATTCATTTTCTTAATAAATACCCAGCTGCATGTATTTTGCTATAAGCAACAGAAATGGACTAAGATAGTGATGATGGAAATAATAGATATGATATTAGATAGCTTCTACCAGGGTACTTCAAAAAGTTTGTGGAAAAATAAAATTGAAAGATAATACTAATCTTCCCATGCACTTTTTGAAGTACACTGTGTAATAGAAAGTTTAGTTTGGGCCCATGATCTCACTTAATTCTCATATACTTCCCTGAGAAAGATTCTATTGTTATCTCTCTCTTATAGGTTTAGAAACTGAGGTTTAGAGAGGGTTAAGTTCACACTGCTGGGAAGCAGAAGGGGTGGGATTTGAACCCAAGTCTGATCAGCAGACTGTCACTTGCTTGAATTCAGTTATGTTTCCCAAGGAGTTGTGTATAACTACAACTCCAGGTGCTGCCCATGTGGATGTGGGAATGGCATTGCTCCTGTGTAGGATGACCAACCACCTCAGCTGCCTGGTAGTTTTGTTAAAACTGGGAAAATCCTGGGCAAACCAGTAGGGGTTGGTCACCCTGTCCTGCATGCCCTGGTGGAGATAGGGTAAGGGTAAGGCGGAAACCACTAGATTGCTGCATCCTCCTGGGTATTGCTCCCTGTATTCTGCAGTTTGCATGATTGTGGTTTTCCCACTAAACTTTTTCAGAATGTGAAGAAAAGGTGTGAAGAAAGTGAAGGGCTGGCCTTTTTTAGGTCCTATCTTCGGCCATGGGTCTTTCTCAGAGTCATTTCTTCAGGTGAAGAAATTCTAAACAAATACAGAGATCAATAGCCTGCCATGTTGGTGGGAAACACACTTACTGCAGATCAGATGTGGCCATGGTGATCGCATTTCAGCCAGATGTCTCAGTCCTGGTTTGTGCTAAATTGATAGATTTTAGTAATTTGGGGGTATTCATCCCTCGATGTGGGCTTAGTCCTGGTTTTGCCAAGTTGATAGATTTAGTAATTTGAGGCTGTTTGTCCCTCCATGACTGCACCCTAAATGTGGGCTGTTCTTCCTCAATTACAGGAGCTTAGAAATTAGAATTTAAAGTTTAACAGCCATTTACATTTTGAACTGGAAAAAATAGCAATAAGTGTGCTCATTTTCAAATGAAAATTTGCTATTTGGAAATGTCTGCTCCTTTGAGGAAATTCTTCAGGTTTGATCATTTTGCGCTGGAAGATCTGCCTGTAGACCTGGCAATTGTTCAAGGGGAAATTTATTAAGTTCCTTTTTTGTAAAAATTGGAATGATTTGTCTTTTTTTTTTTTTTTAAGGTGCTCTTGTGTCCTTATTGGACACTTGGAAATTTGTTTTTCAACTAATTGACAATTTTGCCTCACACATTTTTTGGTCTATTTTTCCCCCGTCCTTAAATGGTTTGGGTATGGGGAGGAGATATCGGTGCCTCTTCAGGACATCTGCTGTTTGTTGTTATAGCTGACTTTGGAATGCTGTCCTTGGAACGGCTTCCGAGGTGAAGTGTCTGTATGCTATGCTTCATTAGCTGATGTGGTGGGAAAAAGGAGCTTTCCTTATAAGACAACTCCCCAAATGACCAGAGCCTTGCCCTTTAAGTGTCAACACTTTCAAAAATTATTAACCACTCTGAGGGAAATCTTTACAAATTACAACTATGAATTCTTCCTGGCTTTCTTACACAGAGAGTGTCCCGAGCAGATTGGAACCTTTTCTTCATATCTCAGGGTCAAGATTAGAGTTGTCTATTATTATTCTTTCCTGCGAAGGGCTGGGTGCCTTTAGATGGTCTTGGAAACATAGGGTTATTTGCCTCCCTCCCAAGTGGTCTCAGATGATCTCCTTTAATGTCTACTTTCATTTTTTCCCCCTGGTTCCTCTTTTGCTGCTAGAGGTCATCTCCCACTGTTGACCATATTTGTGTCCCTAGCACTTCTCTCACATTTCAACTTTTGACTGGTAATTTGCTATAGGCTGGGAATCAGGTTGCCAAGCTTGTTACAATTGTGCAGAGTAACTAGGATCTCAGCAGACTCACCATGAGAAAATTGAGTGTGTCTTAGTGTGTTGAACTTGGATCATCTAATATAGGACTTCTAGATAATTGTGGTGCCAGTGTGTTTAGTTAACTCCTTGTGGGTTTCAACACTGGTGAAATAAAGTTTATGACAAGTTGAATTTGAGATCAGAACCAGGAAGGATCTAATTCCTCAGAATGTTAACTTGACTTCACTTCTTTTTAGTCAAGATGGTGTTGGGAACTCTCAATTCTTTTCATATACCCTTGATTACATTTGGATATGAAACAGAATTTTATTAAAGCTTTGGGATCCTGCATGTTTATAATGTTAGCCAAAGTACTAGTACTTATGAAATTTCCATTGTTTTCTTTTAAATGAGGGATCAGAAAATATTTCTTTATCTTTTAGAATTTAGCCTCCTATTTATATCTTTGGCTCAACCTAGCTGGGTGTTACTAGAAAGTAGAAATGTCCTCACATAAATAACTAAATTTGGAGAAAACCCTACAGCAGGTTAAAATTCATATTCCTTAATACCATGAGGAAGTCAGCTAAGTATAGAGCGTGGAAAGGTCCGGGAGAATGTGGGTGAAAATTAGAACTTTTAAAGCAGTATGTTTTCCTCAACCTGTTTTACCAGATGGGGAGGGTAAACTTTACAAAATTGACAGCCTACTTTGGTCTTTAAATGTTTGATTGAAATTTAAAAGTTATTAGACTTGCTTTTGATTAAGTGAGAAAGTTAAGTCACTTATACTAGTTAGACTTAATATAATATACCAAAATAAACAAGTATAACAAATTAAAAGCTGTTTTAGTGAAATTCTGTATTATTCCGGCACACTGAAAATTTCTCAAATTTTTACTTTCTGGGGACGTGTAGGTGGCTAGAACAAATATATACATTAGAAATATATTGTATTTGTTTAGTTTTTTTTATACATGTGCTTTTTATTTGTTTTTATTGTACAGCATGATGTTTTGATATACATATACATTGTTAAGTGATTACTACAGTCCGGCAAATTAACATATCCATCATCTCATAGTTACTTTTCTTTTGTTTTTTGTTTGTGGTAAGAGTACCTAAAATTTACTCTCTTAGCAAGTTTCCAGTATGTAGTACAATATTATTAACTAAAGTCCTCAGGCTATACATTAGATCTCTAGACTTATTCGTCCTGTGTAACTACAACTCCTTTGACCTACTTCTCCACATTTCACCTGCTGCCCCGCTCCCTTCTTGCCATAACCACTGTTCTACTCTCTGTTTCTGTGTATTCAGTTTTTTTAAAAAAAATTCGTGTACAAGTGAGATCATGCAGTATTTTTCTTTTCATGTTTTTCTTATTTCACTTAACAAAATGTCTTCTTGGTTCCTCCATGTTGTCCCAAATAGCAGAATCTCCTTTTTTTAAAGTTGGGTAATATTCCATTGTGTGTGTGTGTGTGTGTGTGAGCACTTTTGCATGTGTACATACCTCACAATTTCTTTATCCTTTTTTCTGTCGATGGACACTTCAGTTCTTTCCATATCTTGGCTATTGTAAATAATGCTACAATGAACATGGAGTGCAGATATCTTTACGAGGTGGTAATTTCATTTCCTTTGGCTGTATACTCAAAAGGATTGCTGGGTCATATGGTAGTTCTGTTTTTAATTTCTTTAGAAACCTCCATACTGTTTTCCATAATGGCTGCACCAGTCTATATTCCCACCAATGTACGAGTTTCCTCTTCTCCAGGCCTCGCCAACATCTATCTCATGTCTTTTTGTAGTAGCCACGCTCACATGGGTATGAAAATATCTCACTGGGGTTTTGGTATACATTTTCTTAATGTTGAGCATCTTTTCATATATCTGAGGACATTTTTATGTTTTCTTTGGAGAAATGTCTTTTCAGGTCCTTTGCCCATCTTTAAATTGGGTTATTTATTTATTTATTGCTGTTGAGTTGTGTGATTCCCTATATTTTTTGGATATTTACCCTTTATAAGATATATGGTTCACAAATATTTTCTCTCAATCCCTAGGCTACCTTTTCAATATGTTGATTGTTTCCTTTGGTGTGCAGAAGCTTTTTAGTTTTATGTAGTTCCGCTTGTTTATTTTGCTTTTGTTGCCTGTGCTTTTGGTGTTGTATCCAAGAAATTGTTGCCAATACCCATGTCAGGGAGCTTTCCCCTCATATTTTCTTTAGGTGTTTTGTGGTTACATGTCTTACCTTTAGGTCTTTAATCCATTTTGAGTTGGTTTTTGTGTATGGTGTAAGATAAGAGTCCAATTTCATTCTTCTGCATGTGGATATCCAGTTTCTCCAACACTATTTATTGAAGAGACTATCCTTTACCCATTGTATCTTCTTGGTGCTCTTGTCAAAAATTAGTTGACTATATATGCTTGGGTTTATTTCTGAGCTCTCTATTCTGCTCCATTTGTCAATGTGTCTGTTTTTATGCTAGTACCATACTATACTGATTACTATAGCTTTGTAGTATATTTTGAAGCCAGGGAGTGTGATGCCTCCAATTTTGTTTTTCTTCTCTGAATTGCTTTGACTATTAAGGGTCTTTTATGGTTTCATACCAATTATAGATTTTTGTTTTCCTATTTCTCTGAAAAATGACATTGGATTTTGATAGAGATAGCATTGAATCTGTAGATTGCTTTGGGTAGTGTATTAGCCCATCTCTGTTGCTTATAACAGAATACCTGGATAATGTAATGTATAAAGAAATAGAATTTATTTCTTAACACTTTCTGTGGCTGGGAAGTTAAAAGTCTAGGGAACACATCTGGTAAGTGACGCAGGGTATCACATGGGAAAATGTCTGAGTAAGAGAGAGTAACTCCTCACTTGCTCTACTTTTAAAGCCATTAGAACCAAGCCCATTTATTTTGTGAATGGATCAATCTATTCACAAGGGCACAGTCTTCACAATCTAATCACATCTTCAAGACCCCACATTTCAGTTACCATATTAGGATTTCCCACCCTGTTAACACCGTCCAGTGTTGTAGTGTGTCAAGTGAAGGAGCATGTGGCGGCTTTAGGTTTGGGAGAGCACTCTATCTTATTGGCTCAGGCAGCTGGTGTCCACAATATTGGCAACTATGTGGTCCTCATTGGCAAGAGCTATGGAAGGTTTGCAGTGGCTGTGAGAACTGTTATGGTCCTTAGCTTTGCCTCTGGGTCCAGTGGCCAGGGATTTGGTCCAGTGGCCAGGGGCAGGGGCTCTGGCCAGTGGCAGCCAGAGCCAGTGGTGTACACATACTTCATTGCAGAGGCTGGCCTTAGGTATGTGCATGGAAGCAGAGGCCAGCTGCAGGCTTGTGCATAGAGACAAAGGCTGAGATCTGAGGCAGGGGCTTGGGCTGACTATGGATGCACACATGGTGGTGGGGACTGGCAGCCTGCACACCCATGATGGCAGGGGCCAATTGCGGGTTGGCAACAGGGGTCAGGCCATCTGCATGGTATGGGTGCTGAGGGTTTGAACTGGAGGTGTGCATGCATATGCAACTGCAAGGCTCAGGTATGGGCACAAGCAAGTGGTGACGGGGGCAGGTGCCATGGGGTAGGGCCAGCTGCTTATGCATGCACAGCTGTGTGAGCCAGGGATGGCAGAGTGCAATATCCTGACTGCAAGGGTCAGCCTAAGTCATAAGCAGCATTGGGGCCAGCGCCTGTAGTTGGGGCTCTTGGAGCTGTTTGCAGGCACATGTGTAGTAGCTGTGCTATGTCCCTGGGTCAGAGAACACATGGGGCAGCAGCAAGGGCAGCCTGGGTGGCCTGAGAAGGAGTGGTGGTGGCTTAGGCACCTGGAGAATGCAAAGGTTGCTGGGATAGGTCCTTTGGCTGGGGTGCCCATGGCAGGAGCAGCTCGGATGGCTCTGGGGAGGCAGGAAGGACAGTGAGAGTGGGTCAGGCACCTGGGAACTGTTAAGGCAAAAGACAAAAAAACCTCTGGGACCATCAGAACCAAAAAACTAGTGAAGGCTGTAGGGGATCCACTGTTGCTGTGCTGGCAGTTGGTTTCCTCAGTAGTGAAAGCTACTAGGGACCTCTGTGGAAGAAGCTGCTGGGGTCTCAGTTGTGAACACTGACATGTATTTTGTGGTGAAAGCTACAGGGGGTGCATGGTGGCTGTGAGGGCTGTCGAGGTCGTCCATGGAGAAGTCTCTTGGAGAAGCCCTGTGCCAAGTAGGCCACTTGGGGTCACAGTGACTCCTGCTGCACGGCTGATACTGGCAGAGTCCATCCCTCTTCTTTGTATCTTGCTATCTCCAGACATCATAGCTATACTGGTCCCTCCAGAGATCTGGGTGGGGTGAAGCTGAAGCTGGTCTTTAGGGCAGTGTCCTAAAAGGCTGGGGAAGCTGATTGGATACTCCACTCTCCCTTTTCCTGCAGCAGGGCACTTGAGCCAAGAAGTTCCCTCTCCATGCTGAGCAGTGCTAGGTTGGGGGATGGATGCAGGCAAAATGAGACTGCTTCCTATCCTTTTTGTGCTGTATTTTTTTTTTTTTTTAAAAGATGACCAGTAAGGGGATCTTAACCCTTGACTTGGTGTTGTCAGCACCACGCTCAGCCAGTGAGCGAACCGGCCATCCCTATATGGGATCCGAACCCGTGGCCTTGGTGTTATCAGCACCGCACTCTCCCGAGTGAGCCACAGGCCGGCCCTGTGCTGTTTTTTTTCACAGTATTGTTGTGACTACTTAAGTTGTCTCCTGAGTTCTTCAAGAATCATCATCTTTGTTCATGGATAGGTGCTGAATTATTGCTCTTCGTAGGGGAAAAGAGGGCTGGACTCTCCTACTCTACCATCTTGCTGATACCACTCCTCTTATATTGTATTCATGACTCAATGAGAAAATAAAAAACTGATTGAATTAATAGACTAAAAATAAAAATCACTTTGAACTTAAGTTACTATCTGGTAAGTTACATAAGCTTGCAAATGAAATGTGAAGCACTCTTCTACCTGAAAGTCTATAAAATGAATATTAATGGGCTAGTATTGTATTTCTTTTATTGCGCCTGTGGAGCTTCTTGTTCTGAAAATGCCTTCTCTGGCTAATCTCCATGTAGGTAATAAGAGGATAATTTTGCTTAAGGGACTCAGCTTGTGGCTGTGAAGACATCTAAGGTTATGTCTATATCACAAATGTGAGACCAAAGAAGTGACAATATTTGGAATGTTAACTGGTTGCAGGGAATTAGTTAAGATTGTACCCTCATGAAGGTGGTCCTCCTTAAGTGAGGATATTCATACTGGGACCAAATTGTGACCAACGTTGGGGACCAAAATTTGTATAATTAATGACAATCAAGTTATTAAGTTCAGATTGAACCTTCATCTTGTAAATTAAATTAATTGGTGTGAAATGGGTTTCTAAATATTCCATTTAATAAAATACAGGAGACAAGTGTTCCTTGTTAGAAGGAACAAAGAATGAAATTCAAATATCAATTTCATTAGGATATAATTTTTCCAAAAAACCTGACAGTTAATATGATGTAATATCTATTGATCTGTTTGACCTTTGTACTAACATCTTTTTAAAAAAGAGAGTCAGTTTGCCAAAAATATTCTATAGTGATTCTTCAGTTTTCCCAGCAGCCTCTTCAATCCATTGTTACTCAGATAATTCTCTTGTGAAGTATCTCTCCTGCCATCATCCTTATTAATGATCCAGGCTGAACAGACCCTTCCTTACCGATGGCTCTGCCTGAGATTCAACTGTTTCTGCCTGCCAGCTCACCTTCACTGAGTGCATGCTGTCTGCTAGACAGGGTGCTGGGTGCTGGGATGACATGGCCACTGCCTCTTCAGCCACATGGCAGGAGGCAGGAGGAGGAGAGGAGATGCATGCTTGAAGAGTAGCAATATTAAACGTTGTCTATGAAAGGTGCAAAACATGAACAATTTCCATTCAGTGTTGGGAACCCCAAAGACTCCCTGTAGCAAGTGACATTTGAAAGGGGCAGATTTTGAAAGATGAGATGGGGTGGCACAACAAGATAGGGCACATCCAAGGAAAAGCTTGAGGATAAGAGCATAGAATGAGTCCAGAAGACAGTGGGTTGTGCAGTTTGGCTGGGGTGCAGAAGAGGCACAAAAGATCAGAGGAAGTTCAAGATGAAAGGTATGTGAGGCTTTGCCTTTTTGCAGAGCTTTGTACACTAGAATAAGGTTAGTAGGTGAAAATCTTTATTGATTTTCCACCAGACGTTGTACATACAGCCACTTACAAGATAGAATGCTGAACTTTATGGGAAATAACAAATTGTACCTAGTTAAATAATTTTAATTATTTAATATGCCTTGAAATGTTTAACAGGTCTATTTAACTTAGTCATGAGGGGGCAAGGGAAGCTTCTCTGGATCAGTGGTGTTTAAACTGAGACTTAAAGGATCAAAAGGAATTCGAGGAGAGAGGGCTGGGAAGGGGGTGGGGGACACATTAGAGTCAAAGGGCGTAGCTTTATAAAGGCTAGAGGCAGCAGAGCGCTGGAACTATTGTAGGAACCATGGAAAGTCTACAGTTCTGTTGTCCAATATGGTAGCAATAGACACATGTGACTCTTGACTCTTGAAATGTGGCTAGTCCAACCAAAGAATCGAATTAATTAGGTCTAGAATACTTATTGCAGAGTGGACACAAGGGAGAGAGGTTTTCATGAGGCCAAAGAGGAGCATTAGAGAAAGATTTTTGTGAGATATTGTTGACCAAGGTGGTCAGTCAAGACTTTATCCTAGAGCTTTAGGAAACCACTAAAGGGTTTTGTGTAATGGTGAGACATAATCAAATTGGTATTCTGCAATTGGCCTGGGAACAGGATGTTACTGCTGGATTTGAGCAAGGAAGTAATAGTAATAAAGCTGTTCATAAGGAAGATTGATCTGGAGTGTGGGATATGGGATGGACTGGACAGGGGATGGAGGGAGGTGGGGAGATCAGGGGGAAGCAGTAGAGCTTAGGGATTAATAACACAGGCTCTGGAGCCTGATCGCAAGAGCTAAATTCTAGGTCTGCCATCTTTAGTTTGCATCCCTCTGGAGGAAGGATGCTTCAACTGTGTAAGCAGTGCCTGGCCCCAGATCCGGCCTGACTCACAGCTGTGGAGCAGTCCTCTGGGAGCCACTGTGGATGGCCATTCTGGGGATGGGGTGTTGGGTGATGTTCTGTTTTTAAATTATTTCACTTGGTAGAGAAGTTAAGAGCCCTTGGTGACATCTCATTCAATCTTCTTTTCCTTTATTTGGTAAGCTTTTCACTAAACTTTTTTGGAACATCTGTTATTCTCATCTGCTTCCTATAAGAAGGTGTTTGGCAGTGGCGGAGAGTCCCAGGACTTACGGGGCAAGGGGTGGTTTCCTGAGGGTCCCTGTCTTAGTCTGTTTTGTGTTGCTATAATGGAATACCACGGGCTGAGTAATTTATAAAGAAAAGAAATTTATTTTTCATGGTACTGGTGGCTGGGAAGCCAAATATCAGGGTATAGGCATCTGACAAGGGCCTTTATACCGCATCATCCCATGGCTGAAGGTGGAAGGGCAGGGGAGTGCATGAGACCGAGAGGGAGGAAATTGAGCAGAACTCTTCCTTTTTATCAGGTACCCACTTTTGTGATAATGGCATTAGTCCATTCATGCGGACACAGCCCTCATGATCTAATCACCTCTTAAAGGTCCCACCTTTTAATACTGTCACAACAGCAATTACATTTCAATATGAGTTTTGGAGGGGACATTCATACTGTAGCATTCCCTCTCAACACTCTCATAGAGCTTGCTTTCCCAGTTGCAGACCAAATGGACTGATGGAGCAAATTTGCTTTCTCTCAGGAGAAGACTGAATTTATGTTTTGTACATCCTGCTGGAACCCAGCTGGGAGGGATCCCAGCTTGGGTCAGTTTTCATCCTTGCTCCAGCCAGGCCTGGCTTGCTGGGAGTGGCCACATGGAACAAAAATAGCTTCTGGGTACCCATTTCTATGATCCCTTAAGGTAGGGGCTCTGTCTGGTTGTTGCCGTGATGGTATTCAGAATAATATAATATAATAATACATACCATAATTGCATGCTATAAATATATATTAATGTAACAGGATGTCCTAGGAAGTGTGTAGGATATTATATCAAAAATTATGCAAACACCCAGATTTTTCCCCCATACCTGTTGCATCTCCAGCCACTCTGGTGTAATGCTTAATATTTCTGCCCCATTTTTCTTAATAACAGCTATTTACACATGAGAGAGGAAGAGCATAACCTAATTTTATGTGATACTTATGAGATATAGTTTTTTGGGGAGGGGGATTGCAGTGAACATACTTCTTCCAGGAATAAAAATTCACTGTGTGTGAAAGATTGTATTTGACATGATCATGATTTATAGAGTAAAACATAGTTTTAAGGTCCTAAACAGCCCCTTGGTGCATGAATGAGATGTGATTTTCATATTTTAACTACTTTGGTAAATATTGTGGATGAAGCAAAAATAAATCAAAGTTCAAGTTGTACAAAGTGGAGTTTTGGGCACTTTCTGTGACATATTCTGCTTCTCCGTCTTTAATATCATGTGAACCAAGAAAACATAAAACATTCTGTCTCCAATTTTGATCAGGGTTGACAAACTGTGATCCATGGGCCAAATAGCTGGTCACCTGTTTTAGTAGATAAGCTTTTACTGGAGGACTGGTATGCCCATTTGTTCACATATTATCTCTGACTACTTCTGAGCTACAACAGCACAGTTGAGAGTAGTTGTGACAGAGACCGTATGGCCCACCAAGCTGAAAATGTTTATTATCTGGCCCTTTACAGAAGAAGTTTGCCAATCCCTGGTCTAGATCATCTGAGGCGGTGGGTTTTAAAGGCGCACAGAGGAATCCTAGGTTCTGTGGGGTGGACCAGGCTCTGCCATGGGGTGAGACCTAGCAGAGCAGGACATCTGTCCTGTTTCATCCACAGTCGTTTGGCTGCCCTACTTGTTCTGTCAGGATCCTGTGTGTGAGTTGATATGAAGAAAGAAAGGATTGTTCTGCTTTGAGAACAGTGTCAAAGCACTGATCTGAAAGCCCAGGACGGCATTCAGAAGAGAGAGGAGGGGCTCTCTGAGAATGTGTGATTATCTTCATGAAGTTGTCGGTACCGTGTCATGGAGACTCCAACTTAAGAAAAAAATTCTTGATGAGAATTTGGAGGCTGGGATAGATCTTTGTAATTACTGACATGCTAGAAACTGCTTTTAAGTCTCTGGCATCCCATTTCCCCTTTTTGTAAGCAAAGATGATAAACTTTCTGTGCTGCAATCAGATTAAAAAAAGAAACTATGACTGGAGTTGATAAATGGGGTGAAATTCATACTCACAAGGCAATGGCTGAGAAGCAAAATGTACCAAATCCTCTATTTTTGTTCAAGTTCTTAAAGCATTGACACGTTAATTTGGTCTTGAACCCAATGCCACAAAAAACGGCCTTTTACGACCCCGTGGCTCACTCGGGAGAGTGTGGCGCTGGGAGTGCAGTGGCGCTCCCGCCGCGGGTTCGGATCCTGTATAGGGATGGCCGGTGCGCTCACTGGTTGATTGCGGTGTGGGCGACACTAAGCCAAGGGTTGCGATCCCCTTACTGGTCACAAACAAACAAACAAACAAACAAACAAATGTCCTTTTACGTGCCTAATTTCCTGAAGTGTACCTATTTTTTGTAACTTAAATGAAAATGTAAATGTGAGCTGCAAGAGTTACTCAGGGTGGGAAATGGATACTGGGGATTGGTGAGGTAAAGATGAGGCTACTTGGTTTAGTTTGGGTTAAGTTGACTAAACTGCAGGTGGTTCTCAAACTTGCCTTGCCTGATGAAGATTTTAGATTATGAAGCATTAAGGTATATTATATGCCAAAAGTATTGGGAGATTTTGCCAATTTATTTAGGCAGAAACTTGAGGCATATGTTTGAAAGTGAATTTTCAGTGTTTTAGATCAGAGAGGATGGAATTTATTATTGGGCCAAGCACAATTTTTAAATATAGATGCAGTATCCAGAAGGTCATTTGGAAGGGAAAATCTAGAAGGGTTTGGGATGGATAGCACTTGCTTCATTCCAGGAGTCTTACATATTATTTTCTCATTTAATCCTCATAGTGACCCTGTGAGATAGAAATTATTACCCCCATTTTACAGATATGGAAACTGGTTAATTAATTCTGTACATCTCAAGGCCCTACAAGTAAGTACTTAAACATAAGCCTCAATTTTTTCCTGTATACCAGCCTGCCTCCTGTTAAAAAGTAATTTCTTAGAAATTAAGTCATTGACTACAACAAAAGAAAAGGTAAATTATGAAGTTTTCCTCGAAATCAAGAGCAAACTCTCTCTACATATTAATGAGAGGAATATGTCTGTCTCCATTATCTATTATTGGGATAATTCTCATTAGGAGCTATTAACCTCAAAATTGCAGTCAGGCATATTAATTTAATTTTATGCCCAATTCTGTTATTGAGTATGGACTTTATTTCAGATTGATTTCAATCACTTGTGGGGAATGAGCTTGTAGCATCAGGTTGTCTTTGAAATATTAACCAGTTTGATTTTTGTTCATGGTAAGTACAGGTTGCTCCTAGTTGCTCTGCAGCTCTCCACCTGGCAATTCAAAAGCATTCATTCTCTCTGTGGAAGGGGTAATGGCTTACTTTTGAGCTTCCAAATGGAGTTTATGAAGTTGCAGTAGTCTGAATATGTGTTTGATTTGCCATGATCAGCCTTGTGGAAGGAGAAAGGATTTTTCTTGTCCTTGTAGGTGAAGATCCAGGTTGGGAGGACTGTCTTGGAGTTTATCTTTAAGCCAGTGTCTCTCAAACTGTAATGAGCTTATCACTCACCTGAGGATCTTGTCAAATGCAGTTTGTAATTCATCAGTTATGGGGTGGGGCCTGAGATTCTGCATTTTCTTTTTAATTTTTTTTAAATTAAATTTTTCTTAATTGACACATAATAATTGTATATATTTATGGGGTATAATGTGATATTTGGGTACATGTACACAATGTGCAGTGATCAAATCAGGGTAATTAGCATATCCATTACGTCAAATGTTTGTTGTTTCTTTGTGTAAGGAACATTCAAAATCCTCTCTACTGGCTATTTGAAATTCTTTAATAAATTTTTAACTATATTCTCCCTAAAGTGCTATAGAACACTAGAACTTATTCTTCCTATCTAGCTGCAATTTTGTATCCACTGACTGCCCTCTCCCTAATACCTTCCTCCCTCTTACCAGTTTCTACCACTATTCTACTCTCTGCTCCTATGAACTCAACTTTTTTAGCTTCCACACATGAGTGAAAACGTGGTGTTTCTCTGTCCATGCTTGGCTTACTTCACTTAACATCATCTTCTCCAAGTGCATACCTGTTGCCACAAATGGCAGGATTTCACTATTTTTTATGGTTGAATAATATTCCATTGTGTATATATACCACATTTTCTTTACCCAGTTATCCACTGATGTACACTTAGGTTGATTCCATATCTTGGCTATTGTGAATAGGGCTGTGATAAACAAGGGAGTGCAGGTATCCCTTTGACATGTTGATTTCCTGTCCTTTGGATACATAGATGATGTCCGTGCTGCAGGTCCACAGACCACACTTTGAGTAGTGAGGATCTGAGCTGTATAGTGGAGAATGCCTCATGGTGGGACAGCAGTTTTCCCACCCAAAGGAAGAAAGAGTTCAGCTCACAGGCAAAAAGAGATGGATCAAAAGGCACATCTTTGGCATTTGAAAGCAGGTGCCTGATATTAGATTCTCTGCACTCTGCTCATTTTATTTGAGGGAGAAGGGAAATAGATATGGTTTCCTCAGATCCAGAAATCTCCCAACAGTGTCTAGGATATATTCCTTAAGAGGAATCCAGAGTTGGGGGCGGGGAACTGAGCTTGCTTCCCAGGGAAGCTGGGGAGACTAGGTGATACACATTCAATATGCCTCTTGAGTGGAGAAGTTGGTAGTGGATGAGAGAAGCCTAATAGGACCCAGATTCTAGTGAAGTGTAGGGAAGCAGATGAGAAGTATTGAGCCACCTTCAAGGGGAGCTGTGACTGGTGCTGAGAGGGTTGGAAGACTAAGGAGGGCCTGGGATGGGGACTAGAAGGACACAAAGTGTGTAGACCTTGTCAGAGTCCATGCCAGGGGCTACAGCCATCAGTAGTTGATGCCAGAGACCAACACCCAAACTTGGGTGGCACCAGCAACTCTGACACCATCTATAAAGGACTGGTATGCCCTAGAAGCCACTTTCTCAGTGTCAGGAAGTCAGGGGTAAATGAGAAAAGTGGAGAAAGGAGAGAATCCCAAAAGACTAAGTTTCAACAAGTGATGACTGAGTTACTTCTAATTGCTAAGATTAAGTCAATTTACCTTTTTCCTCCACTAGGGGCTGGAATTAAGAATTTATGGGCTACATTGAAACTCAGTTATGGAGATGTAAAATTATATTTTTGTATATCAAACAAAGTTATATTTTGCACATTATTTTTAATAATTGCTACAATAATTAGATTCAGCTAAATTAATTATCTTTTTTTCACATGAGTAACTACACTATACCTTTTTAATATTTAACAGGCATTGGACACAATGTTCCTTATGTACATTATTTTACTTAATTTAGGAGGAATGTGTAATTATTTAATATTGTGAATCAGGTACAATTATTATCCCACATTTTAAAGTTGATGAAACTGAGTCTCAGAGAAATTAGCTTACTTACCAAAGGTCACATAGCTGATAAATGAACGAGGCTGGGAGTTACTGATTCAGTGTCCATTTTAGATTCTCAGAGCCTGACATGGGAGAAGGCAGGAGCATGCCCAGGGTCCTAAGCAGGAGCTACAGGCAGCCCTCACCACCCAGAAGAAGGCAGGAACACACTGAAAACACCACTTCCATGTGGGTAGTCTACAACAGCAACTGCCACGGACACTGATGACACAAGGATGTCTTGCCACCACAGCAGCAGTAACAGTCACTGGTCAGGTGGCTTGCTACCCACTTGGCTGCACTGACACAGGAGACCAAGAAAAGAAGAGGAAATCTCTCTCCTCAAGCCCGCTCCAGAGAAGTAGAAGAAGCAACTGCTCCACCAGATGACCAGACATCAACACAGAGATAATAAAAATACGAAAAACCAAGAAAATCTTACACTACCAAAAGAATATAGTAATTCTCAAGTGCCAGACCCTGTAGAGCAAGAAACCCTTGAAATGACTGAAAAGGAATTCTGAACAACAATCTTAAGGAAACTCTGTGAGATATAAGAAGAATTGCTAGATAACATAATGAAATGAGGGAAAAAAAATCCAGAATATGAAGGAGGAAATTTACAAAGAGATTAATATCTTAAAAAAGAATGCAGCAGAACTCATGGAACTGAAAGATTATTCAGTGAAATAAAAAACACAACTGAGAGCTTAAGCAGTAGGCTAGAACAAGGAGAAGAAAGAATTTCTGATCTTGAAGACAATCTTTATGAAATAACCAAGATAGACCAAAAAAAGGAAAAAAGAATTTAAAAAAATGAAGAAAATGTAAGCTAGCAGACAGCCTTAAGGGCACAAGCATTTGAATGATGGGTGTTTCAGAAAGGGAGGAGAAAGGAAAAGGCATTGAAAACCTCTTCCATGAAATAATAACGGAAAACTTCCCAGGTATAGGGAGAGACATGGACCTTCAGATCCAGAAGACTCAAAGATTCCCAAACAGATTCAATCCAAAAAGATCCTCTCTGAGACACATTGTAGTCAGACTAGCAAAACTCACAGGCAAAGAGAGAATTCTAACAGCAGCAAGAGAAAAGTGTCAAATCAATTATAAGGGAGCCCCTATGAGACTGACAGTAGACTTCTCAACAGAAACTCTACACACCAGAAGAAAATGGAATGATATATTCAAAATACTAAAAGAAAAAGCCTGACAGCCAAGTATACTATACCTCGCAAGGCTATCCTTCAGAAATGAGGAAGAAATAGTGTATTTCCCAGACAAACAAAAACTGTGGGAATTCTTCACCACATGACCATCCCTGCAAGAAGTTCTCAACCCAAAACAATAATCATAACCACAAATACACGATAAAGAACAAAACCCACAGGTAGAACAAAAATGCAAATAAGAGAATGAAACTAAATCTTAGCACCTCAAAAAACCAACAAACATCAAAGATAAACAATAAAAGGAGAAGAAAAGAACAAAAGGTATTTTAAAAATTGAAAGAAAAATTGATAAAATGCCAGAAGTAAGACAATACCTTTCAACAACAACCATAAATGTAAATGGATTAGAGTCCCCACTAAAAAGACACAGACTGACTGATTGGATTAAAAAGCTAGACCCAACTGTATGCTGTCTACAAGAGACTCATCTCACTTGTAAAGACAGATACAGACAGACTAATAGTGAAAGGATGGAAAAAGACAAACCATGTGAATTGAAACCCAAAATGATCAAGAGTACCTATGATTATATAGGACAAAAGATATTTTAAACCAAAAACCTTAAAAAAAGACAAAGAAGGCCACTATATAATGATAAAGGATCTATCCAGCAAGAAAATATAGCAATCGTGAATATATATGCACCTAACACCAGAGTACCCAGATATCTAAAGCAAACATTATTAGGCCTAAAGAAAGAGATAGAACCCAATACAATAGTAGTAGGGGACCTAAGTGCCCCTCTCTCAACTGGACAGATCATCTAGGCAGTAAATCAACAGAGAAATATAGGATTTAAACTGCAGTTTAGACCAATTGGACTTGGCTGATATCTACAGAACATTTCATCCAACTACAGAATATACATTCTTCTCATCAGCACATGGAACATTCTTCATGGTAGACAATATGTTAGGTCACAAATCAAGTCTCAACAAATTTAAAATATTGAAGTCATTTCAAGTATCTTTTCAGATCACAAAAGATTAAAACTAGAAATCAATAATTAGCAAAACTCTAGAAACTATACAAATACGTGGAAATTGAACAACACACTCCTGAATGACCTATGGGTCCATGAAGAAATTAAACAGAAAATTTAAAAAAAAATTCTTGAAACTAATGAAAATGAAGACACATTACCAAAACCTGTAGGATACCACAAAAGCAGTAATAAAAGGGAAGTTTATTGCAGTAATCACTTATGTGAAAAGATTAGAGAGACTTAAAAAACAACCTAATGCGAGCCACAATCCCAGCCCAGCCAGAGATGCTGTAATGGTGAGAATCACAGAGCATCTCTGAGGAAACTTGCTGCTGAGAAGGACATTTTGAAGGTTTTGCTGGCTGGTAGAGGTGTTCCTGGAATCCCACTCCTGGATCTTTCTTGAAGATTTGAAATGAATTAGTTTAGGGCCATGGTGACACAGAAGATGAGTTCTTCAGTATAACCTATTCTTTTGGAGGACTTCCGGTCAAGATGGCGGAATAGACGGTCCCTAGCGTCACTCTCTCCCACAAATCAACCGATTTAAACTATAAAAACATACCATCAAGTGCATATGGAACGGGGAGACGTCCAGTGGGGAAGGCAGAAGCTCCGCGGAGACCACATGCCCTGCGGGGCCGCCATCGCATGATCCGGCAGATAGGCTTCACTGCCACCACCCGGCTCCATTCCCAGCCCAGCCCAGTGCGCACAGAGTGGGGAGACGTCCAGCAGGGGACTCGGAGGCTCCACAGAAACCACACACCCTGTGGGGCTGCCACTGCATGATCCAGCAGGTAGGCTTCACTGCAGGCACCTGGCTCCATTCCCAGCCTGGCCTAGTGTGCTTGGAGCAGGGAGATGTCCAGCAGGGGAGGCAGGAACTCCACGGGTACCACACTGCTGCTGTGGGATCCAGCAGCCCGGCCCAGTGCATACAGAGCACAGAGACGTCCAGCAGGGGAGATAGAAGCTCCGTAGAGTCCACACACCCTGTGTGGGGGCCACAGCCGTGCAATCCAGCAGCAGGTAGGCTTTACCGCCACCACCCGGCTCCATCCCAAGCCCAGCCTCATGTGCACAGAGCAGGGAGACATCCAGCAGGGGAAGGGGAAGCTCTGCAGAGACCACACGCTCTGCGGTGCCTCGGTGCATCCCAGCAGCCCGGGCCAGAGTGCATGGAACAGGGAGAAGTCCAGCATGGGAGATGGAAGCTCAGCAGAGACCACATGCCCTGCGGTACTGCCCCGTGATCCAGCAGCCTGGCACAGTCCAAGCTGATCAGAGAGGTGGCTCCCCAGAGAGGCCCAAGACCCAAGGCAACCACACATGCAAGGCACTAG
>NW_007729044.1:0-283 GCF_000696425.1 Galeopterus variegatus | reverse complement strand
TGTATATCAACAAAATAAAAAAAAAAACAACCAACCTATTGCTACACCTCAAAGAACTAGAGAAAGAAGAATCCAGTCCCAAAATTAGTAGACAGAAATAATTAAGTTTAGAGCAGAATTAAATGAAATAGAACCCCCCCCCAAATACAAAAGATCAATGAGACAAAAAGTTCTTGTTTTGAGAAGATAAACAAAATAGACATGCCATTTGCTAGGCTAACAAAAAAAAAGAAGAGAGAAGACCCAAATGACCAAAGCTAGAAATGAAAAAAGAAATTAAACC
>NW_007729043.1:226601-261916 GCF_000696425.1 Galeopterus variegatus | reverse complement strand
CACACACACACACACACACACACACACACCTGTACTGCAAATAAGTTACTACTCTGTTGGCAGGGTAGGGACCCTGGATATTCTATGTGACTTTGCTCCTCTTTTCTCCTCCTCTTTTTCATGATGTAATGACCCATCCGGCTTATTTTCCTAATTCTTTCACCTGTTCAGGAGCTGCAGAATTTCTGCTCTTTGGACTCAAAGAAAGATCACTAGATGTTTGGGGGCAGGAAACCTGCTCAGTCATTTACAAGCCTAGAGTCTTATCATACATATAATATTTTTCTTGTTTGAATAAAATTGAGCCAATATTTTCATTCCTTTTTGCACATAAATTCTATTGATCCTACTTGCCCAACTTCTGTTGTTGCTCTTTATTCTTACAGATGGATTTTAAATACTTGGCTCAAATACTAAGTTCTCTCTTAATTATTTTTCCTCCAATTTCCTCTTTCCAAGCTCCTGCCACTTTTTTAATGTACACTACTACATCCATAAAAGGTGCCAAATTCTGAAATAGCTATGTCTTCTGTATGTCTTCAAGAAGCACAAATATTCACAATTTGGCACTTCCACTTGGGAACGTCAGTCACTGCATCCTTCATATGCGGTAGACTGTCAATTAGTATGTATTTGGTGAATGAGTGAAGTCGCATCTCGTGTCTTTCCACCCATCCACACTGGGTGTTTGATTGCCTGGCTCCTCCCGTGGACCAACAGGAAAAGCCTTACAAAAGCTTCTTTCACATGGAATAAAGGTCTCACCTTTTCAATGAAGCTCTGGCATTAAAATGCCTTCCTCTTATTTTCGCAGTCTCACAGGCTGCATTTTCCGCCTTTCGTATGCTTTGGCCTTACTCTGCGGTGCACTTTACTCATGTTTTTGTGATTGTACGTGTTGGGACGTCCCCTAAGTCCTCCGTCTGTGGGCAATGATCCTGCTCTCAGCCCCCGAAGGATGAGGGCTGGCTGTCCGCTGGTCGGTTTCATCCCGGGACCTTCTGTGTTCCTGGTCACAGCTCAGTGGGTCCCGGTCATCACCTGTCCCAAGGCCAGCCAGTAGCTGATCCGTGCTCTACAGTGAGACCTCGTCTGAAAAAGATGAACTGGCCACGAGATTTTCTGAGGTCTCACCTTTTCAATGAAGCTCTGGCATTAAAATGCCTTCCTCTTATTTTCGCAGTCTCTCAGGCTGCATTTTCCGCCTTTCGTATGCTTTGGCCTTAATCTGTGGTACACTTTACTCATGTTTTTGTGATTGTACGTGTTGGGACATCCTCTAAGTCCTCCGTCTGTGGGCAACGATCCTGCTCTCAGCCCCTGAAGGATGAGGGCTGGCTGTCCACTGGTCGGTTTCATCCCGGGACCTTCTGTGTTCCTGGTCACAGCTCAGTGGGTCCCGGTCATCACCTGTCCCAAGGCCAGCCAGTAGCTGATCCGTGCTCTACAGTGAGGCCTCGTCTGAAAAAGATGAACTGGCCACAAGATTTTCTCAAAGATGAACTGGCCACGAGATTTTCTGATGGGAGTTTGAACTAAGAAACAGAGTCAGAAGGGTGGGTCGTTGTGACGGCAGAAACAGAGGGAGCACCGTGCAAGCTGAAGATACCAAAGGAGCAGAGATTACGAATGGCCGAGGGAGACGCCAAATGATGAAGACAGAGGACTCGAGCAACATCACAGAGAAAAGCACAGCATGAGAAGACGCTGCAACCAACGTGGGGCCCCTCCTCACCCTTGACCTTCCTCCCGCCATCCTCATGCTGGAAGCTCCCGATCGCTTGTTTCCCCTTCTTGTTCATGGACATCAGGAAGGTGCTGCTGCTTCTGAGACAAGCCCACCTTCTCCTGCCAGCCATGCTGGCTTCATCTCGATGCTTTCTCACGTGGACACCATCTCGTGAAGTGCCTGCCCACCGCAGAGATGTTTTTTCTCAGCATCCCTGTGCCTATGACTTCCCCTGGGTCTTCCTAAAACTCTGCCTTCGACCTTTAACTCCACTGGCTCCTCCACCGCCTTCCCTGGAACAGAGGAGAACACACGGTTGTGCCTCTCCTCAGGGCTCTGGGTGCTGCCAGGCCTGGATACCACCTTGTCCCGGTGACAGTCTCCCAGGGAGTTTGCACGCATTGGTGCCTCTGTTCTCAGGTTAAGTACAGCCTCTGCTGAATCCACTTCATCCATGCCTAGAACACTTTTCCTGTTAGGCATTGCATCGAGATGCCTTTTTGTTTGTTTGTTTTTATGCACATTAAAATTGTCTGTGCATGACCTCAGGAGCATGTCTTCAGCTCTCTTTAATCTCCCCCAGGTTCTTGTTGCCTCTGCTCTGATGCGCCCCTTCCTGCTCCATTCACACGTCCAAGATGGCCTGCCACTCTCACTGATGCTAATGTAATGCCAACTTTTCTTGTTACCTAAATATCACGTAAAAGTCATCTCAATGAAGCCTTACAACACCCTCTGAGGTAGGTCCAATTGCTAGCTTTATTTTGCAGATGAGGAAACCAAGACACAGAGAGATAAGGTAAATTGCTCAAAGTCACACAGCTTGTCAGTGGGGGACAGGGTTCTGAACCAGAGCACATTAACTGCAGCACCCCAGCCACTCCCTGCAATGTGTCACCATCTGCCTCCTTCCCTGTCACTGACTGGCCTGTGACTACTCCTCTCATCTCACCAGTTCCTCCCAGATGCACGACTGAACATGTCTTGAATCTCACAGCACCCTGTGAGATGGGAAGAGAGGACTCCCCACCTGATCAATCAGGTAAGTTCTTCCTCCTCCAGGAAGCCTTCCTGGATCACCCCTCCCAATGAGGGGTGATGCCTTTCCTGAACTCACAACATCTACTCTCTGGCTCCCACTCTCTGCAGTTCATCCCTTGCTGCCTATGTGGCATTTTTTGTATTATTGTCTTGAATTGCTATTATTGTTTCATATGTTTATGCTTTTGTCTCCTCAACTAAGCTCTAAGTTCTTAAAAGGGGTTTATACTTCTGGATATTCTTCCTAGTGCCTTGATTTCAATAAATTTGCTATTTGATTTAAGCCCTGGTTGGATAGCAAAATAAATATTATTAAATGACCAAAGCAAGAGGATTAGGTAAGCCATTTTAAGATTCCTTGAATTTCAGTCATCTTTTACTTTTTACCAATCAATTCTATTTCTAAATTAGTGAATGTACAAAGAAGCTAACAGCAAGCAAATCATCTCTTAGCTTATAATAAGAAAATATTCTTTCAGCATAACTTTGTATGGCTTGAAAATAAAACTTCCTAAAATTATAAAACAAGTTCTTTATGGACAGCAGTATTATTTACTGGTTAAGAAGATGTATGTCACTACCCAAAGTGATCTATAGATGCAATGCAATTCCCATCAAAATACCAATGTCATTATTCACAGAAATAGAAAAAATAATCCTGACATTCATATGGAATAACAAAGGCCCTGAACAGCCAAATCAATCCTGAGTAAAAAAAAGGTGGAGGTTTTACACTACCTGAATCAAATCATATTACAAGCTATAGTAACCAAAAACAGCATGGCACTGGCATAAAAACAGATACTTGGACCAATGGAACAGAACAGAAAACCCAGAAATCAACCCACATATTTAGAGCCAACTGATCTTTGACAAAGGCAACAAGAACATAGAATAGGGAAAAGACAGCCTCTTCAATAAATGATGCTGGGAAAACCAGACATCCATATATAGAAGAATGAAACTAGACACATACCTCTCACCATATACCAAAATCAACTCAAAATTGATTAAAGACATATATAAAGACCCAAAACTGTAAAACTTCTAAAAGAAAACATAGGGAAAACACTTCAGGAAGTAGGACTGGGCAAAAACTTTATGAATAAGACCCCAAAAGCACAGGCAACAAACAAAAAAATAAACAAATGGGATTATATCAAACTAAAAATCTTCTGCATGGCAAAAGAAACAATTAACAGAGCAAAAAGACAACCTACAGAGTGGGAGAAAATATTTGCAAACCACGCATCTATCTACAAGGGATTAATACCAAGAATACACAAGGAACTCAAACAACTTAACAGGGAAAAAAAAGTAATCTGACTAAAAAATGGGCAAAGGTGCTGAATAGTCATTTCTCAAAGGAAGACATACAAATGGCCAACAGACACATGAAAAAATGCTCAACCTCACTCAGCATCTGGGAAACGCAAATCAAAACCACAATGAGATATCATCTCACACCAGTTAGAATGGCTTTTATGAAAAAGACAGAGAATAACACATGCTGATGAGGATGCAGAGAAAGGGGAATCCTTCTACACTCTTGGTGGGTATACAAATTGTGCAGTCATTATGGAAAACAGTACAGAATTTCCTCAAACAACTACAGATATCACTGCCATACAATCCAGCAATCCCACTGCTGGGTATATAACCAAAGGAATGGAAATCATTAAGTCGAAGGGACACCTGCACTCCCACGTTTATTGCAGCACTATTTACAATAGCCAAGAGTTGGTACCAACCTAAATGTACATTAACAGACAACTGGATAAGGAAAATGTGGTATATATACTCAATGGAACACTACTGTGCCATAAAAAAGAATGTATTTCTGCCATTCACAGTAATGTGAATGAACTTAGAGAAAATCACGTTAAATGAAATAAGCCTGGCACAGAAAGAGAGATACCACGTGCTCTCACTCATAAGTGGGAGCTAAAAATAAAAATAAACAAATGAAAACAAAGAAAGATAAAGCAATCACAATAATACATTGAACTTTCAAAAGGAGAGAACAGAACTGAGGTTACCAGAGGTAGGAAGGGGGTGGGGGAGGGGAGGTTAGAGAGAAACTGATAAAGGGCCATAAAGAATGATTACATTGTATGATGCTGAACATAATAATTATCCTGATATAAGCATCACATATTGCACACAGGTATTGATATTCAACATGGTACCCCATGGATATGTATAATCAATTATGTTTTGATAAAAACATTTAAAAATTTTTTTGGAAGATGTATTCTATAGGCTTAATTGTGCCCCCCCCCACACACACAAATTCATATGTTGAAGTTCTAACGCCCGATACCTCATGGTAACCATATTTGGAGATAGTCTTTAAAAAATTGATAAAAACATTTAAAAATTTTTTTGGAAGATGTATTCTATAGGCTTAATTGTGCCCCCCACACACACACACACAAATTCATATGTTGAAGTTCTAACGCCCGATACCTCATGGTAACCATATTTGGAGATAGTCTTTAAAAAGGTGATTGAGTTAAAATGGGGTATTTAGGGTAGGCCCTCATCCAATATGAATAGTATTCTTACAAAAACAGAAAATTTGGACACACAGAGAGAGACACCAGACATGTGCACAGACTAAGGAGCGACCGTGTGACGACACAGAAGGCTGCCATCTGCAAGCCAGGGAGAGGGAAACTGGATAGATTTCACAGAGGAAACCAGACCTGCTGACACCTGGATCTTGTCTTCCAGCCACCAGAAGTGTGAGAAAATAAACTTCTGTGGTATAAGCCACCCAGTCTGTGGTATTTTGTTATGGCATCCCTAGCAAACTAATACAATACAATTTGTACTAAGACAAATTTAGGATTCCTTCTCTGTCATTTAGTTACAGATCCCTTGGGCAAGTTACCTGTCTGTCAGTTTCCTCATCTGTAAAATGGGAATAGCAGCACCTATGTCGCTGTGTTTTGGGGAGGATTAAATAAGACCATGCAAAGTGACAGCACAGTACCTGGCATAGAATAAACCTATCACTTAGCCACTAATTGTAGAAAATTAGGAAGAAAAAAAGCATGCACTGTTCCATCACCAAAGCAGAGCCACCGTAAACATTTTGGTAATTTTCCACCCATCCCATTATTAAACATACCTGTGATCATATTGTATGTACAATTTTAGGTCCTGTTTTATTTTATTCTATACTGTATCATAACATTACCCTGGGTTACTAAAAATAAAGCATAATAACTGTTTGCCACTTCATTATTAGGGAATTGCAATGAGGCGGTTCCTCCAAGAACTTGTAAGTTATGAAAATAAGCTCATTCTCAGAGAGTAAAACTTTAAAATCAAGATATAATGGATCAGACAGATACATACATACATACATACATACATTAAATATGTAACAGATCAGAACCAGGAGATGAAGAGTTGCTGAGAGACAGAACGGCTCTTGGCCAGTGTGGCTGTAATTTGACAGACTGGACCACTCTATAGCAAGAGGGGAGCAGTCACGAGGGGAGAAGTCTGGAGGAAGGACAGCCACAGAGGCGGTGCGGGGCGGCCCCCCCATCGCAGGATGGCAGTGGAGCTTCAAGGTTAAGGACAAGAGCTGAACTGTCCAGAGACAGAACGTAGGCTCTGCAACTGGTTTGACTGTGGAATCCTGGGCAACGCTCTCCAACCTCCTTGTGCCTCTCTTTATCTTTAAAACAGGGTGGAGGGGAGGGTGCAACCTACTTCGTGATGCTTTTTGAAGATGACATGGGAGCTTGTCACACAAGTTCTCAGTAAACGTTGGCTTCTCTTTCTTATTCAGGGGAGAGGGAGTCAGACAAGGGTCTCAAATTCAAGATAATCTTGGTAGGAGATGAGCATATCACGTTGTTGTGGCCTGATGCTGTTAAATTCTCAATTCCCCTAACTCCCTTTGTTGAGATTCCACCGTTAGAAAGTGACCTGCTGATTATGCTTCCCTAGGGGTCTGCCAAGTAAGAGAAGACTTTGGTGATGTGGACTGAGAATTCCAGTTCCTCCGACAATTGTTTTTCTCATTGTGGCTCTGACGCTTGCAAACTTCCTGGGTCAGTTACTGATCTGTTCTTAGTTTCCTTATTTGCAAAAAGGGGATAATGTCACCTAGGTACTGTAAGGAGATGAGGAGGAGGAACGGTAGTAGCAGTAACACCAGCTGACAAATATGACATACTTAGTATGGGCCAGGCCAGTGCTGAGGTCTTTGCAAACGTGATCTCATTAAATGAGATATTGGTAAGTGCTTGGTGCAGTACCTGCTGCACAGTTAGCACTCAATAAATAGTAGAAGGTAAATGGATGTGGTGAATAGGAGATTTCTTCATATGTAGCTTATTTCTAGGAAAAAAATGAGCTGATTATGCCAGTTTAGGTATTCCAGGGCTGCTACAGACTTCTGAATACAAAACGACACACTGGCATTCTGCTTTAAGGTACCCATCTCACAAACTTGGTTAATGTGTGTTCATTCCCAAGAAATAAATCCCCCCAGTGTGCAGACAGCCAGATTTCTGATCTTAAGAGAAAAAGGCCAAACTTTGACCATGGACGATCCACCAAACTAGTGAATGTAAGGCGCTTTTTCTTTTTTGAACTTCTAATTCCAGTTAATTTTATTTTTAATGGGTATGCTATAGTACATTGTTTGAATTTAGCATAATTTATGTAACTGTTTCCCTAGTCTAAAACATCTAGACTTAATCCCTTTTTTCATTCATTTTTATCAATCACACTACAAAGAACACCCTTGTGTATAAAGGTTGGTGTTTTTTTTTTTCCTTTGGGCTGTGGAAATGTTTTCGAAGACACTAAGTGATGCTAGGATGATATCAATTAGCAAATTCACCAGCCTGCCCTTCAAAGACTCTAAAGGAATCAAGTGGGTATTTTTTGTTTTGCAGGAGGTGGTTTTCCTTGCACCTGGTTCCAACAGTAGTTTGCCATAGGCTCTTCAGAGATGGAGGCATTTGATCCCATTTGGAGGGGCTTGGATGAGGTTGAAATGCATAATAGAGTAATAGAGGCAGTGAGTTCAGGAATGTTCCTCTGGGGTGCGCAGTGAGTCACTGCTGGAGCCATTTACAGAGAGCACATCTCCTAACTCATCGTCTGACTCTAATCATCAGAGCTGGCATCGCGCAGCGGCACTGGGGAGACGTTACCATCCACAGTCATGTCTTAAGGGGGTGCACATGGGGCAATCAAGACTACTGAGGATGTAAGTTAAGGTTATTGCTTCGCACACATTCCACTCGCAGGCTGATTAGTACACTGAAGAGCTCTCATTGACATGTTGTGGTTTAACATAAAGATTTCTTGCGCATAGCTCAGGAAGGAGAGACAGATTTTCAAACAGCTGTCTAATATCTCTGTCAACATAGAAATTAAATAGATTTAGGAACTTCAGAAAAACATACGCACATTTAATGCCCAGTAATGATCAATTCCAATTTCCAGTTGCAGAAACAGGAATTGTTTTCAATGCGTTCTATGGGTTATTCCAAATAAACATCTGGCACATTTTATTTCTTTTTAATCATTTAAATGGTGTTATTATAGGTCTATCTATTTATTTGTCCAGCTATAAAGCTGATGATACTATGGAGATATTGAAATGAATCCAGTGTCTCACTCAACTTTCAAATGAAAACACTCAATTGTTTTAAAGCAACCATTTTTGCTTTTAGCATATATCATCTTTGGATTACAAACTTCCTCCAAACTTGTTAACAGTATGTTGTTTTTCTTCCTGTACCCATGATAAGCACATCCCTGACACCTCGCCTTCCGTGTCAGAGATGTGCTTGTGTTTGAAGATCAACCCTTCGTTGTCCACGTTGCGGAGAGGGCACGTGGAAGACTGAGCCCAGGCTCCTGACCCTGGTGTGACATTCTTCCAGTTGACTTGTTAGTCTCAACCAGTCAGAACATTTCTCAATGAGGCACTGTGTGCAATGGCAGGAGAAGAAGGTTTGGCTGGTCAGGGCTCCAGTCCCAGCTCTGCCACCTTCTAGCTTTGCGACCTCAGTCAGCATGATTCATTTCTCTGAGTCTCAGGCTCTTTATCTTTAACACAGATTACTGATCATACATTATTAAATGAGATAATGTATAGGGAACATCTCAACTGTACATAGTAGGTCTCAATAGAGACAGTTATCTCTATCATGGGGAAGAATCCAAAGCCACAGGGCCCTCTCCACTACTCAGGACTGAGCTTGGGAAATGCGCTGAAGTGAATTAGACTGTGCACCTGCAGCAGCAATCCAGACTAACAATAATAAGAGCAAAGACAAATGAACTTGGGTCTGGAGGCCCAAGTCCTTCCTCTTTCACAGCCCACTCAGACAAATGGGTGGTCCAGCGTCTGTTCAGGAAGCAAACATGTGAATTCACAGTCAACAGGCCCAGGCCTCTGCCAAGAGCAATAGAAACCAATCAGGATTGTAGGTCATTTAAATAAGAGGTCACTTTGGAACCCTGAGGATGGTTATAGTTGACTTAGGCCAGTGTGAGGATTGTAAAGAAAGTACACTGTGGTCTTCAAGTCCTGCAGCTTCTTTTGGGTAATTATAAAGAAATCCAGCAGTGCACAGTGCCGTGGCCCTCCATGACCTTCCGCAGGTGCAGACACACATCTGGGCCAATCAAAGCCAGTAAGCACATTCAATAAACACTTGGTATAATGCAGTTTTTCTACTGCATTAGGTGTCCTGTCCCCTCACGAGGGCTATAACTGCATTCCTCAGCATTGGATACTATTTCAAATTCCATTTTGTTATACTCAACTCAAGTACCTAAAAGTGCCAGTTTTGTTCTGTACTCATAGGCAAGATAGCACTTGGACAAACAGCGTTGCATCTAAATTCCAGCTCTACGACAGCCTGATTATGTGATTAGTCCCACACCTGACTGGTAAATATGGTAGGTACGTCACAAGGGAGAAGAAAAATGAGCTCATGCCTGTGACGTACTCAGTCTAGTGCCTGGCACACAGTAAGTGCCCAATGAGATGATGAAATTAATTGCATATGTGTTGTGCAATTTCTAACAGGAAGTACAGAGCTGAAAGTATAATTTCAGCTGTTATATCTGCTTTAGGCTGAAGCATCTCAAAGTAGATGAAAAGCCTTTTGAAAGAGCTGGGGAAATAACACTGGTCCATAGAATTTTGAAAGAGCCGGGGAAATAACACTGGTCCATAGATTCGAGACCTCAAGGAAGTAGGTAAAAGCCAAGGACTGTCACTTCCTCTTCCTGTCACTTCTCTTTCAGTCTGATTTTCATAAGGAGCAATATTTATGGTGGAAAAGGCAAATGATGACTCAGTGAAGCTATAAGAAGGCAGAGAATGCCAAGAACAAGTTTTTTTGTTTTTAAATGATAAAAGTTATTTTGCATATAAAAGACGATGTAGTTTATACCAGTTCAAAGAATAGCGATCAAATGAACACCTGTGTATCTACCAGCTGCTCAATACAATGTTACCAGTAACCCTGAGCCCACCTGAAGGACACCCGCGAGCTCGTCCTTCCCCCACTGCCCCGAGGCAACGCTGCTGTGGGTTCTGTGCTCACCCCTCCCCTGCTTTACCTGAAGTTTTCTGCACAGCTCTAAAAGATGCATTTTCAGATGTGCCACTGACATGCTCTCTTTTTGCCCAACATTATGTTTTCCTGGGTGTGGATTCAACATTTTTTGTCCACGTGCTGTGAATCACACAAAAATAATGTTGGGAGAGATGCGCATAATGTCATGGTCTGTGGCCATAGTTTATTTACTTTCACTGCTGCATTCCTTGGTACAAACAAACCACAATTTACTCATCCAATCTATTGTCCCTGGGCATCTGTGTTGTTTCCAGTTCTTTGCCCCTATGGACTTTCTTATACAGGTCTCCTGTAGCTAGCACGCTGTAATTTTTCTGGGTCCTTATCATGAACAGTTTTAGAATTTTACTGAATTTCATACCTACTGAGATGATTATGTGGTTTTTCTCCTTTAATCTCTTAATGTGGTAAATTAAAACAGTAAGCATTTCTAATATTGAATCAGTAGTGCAATTTTGGAATAAACTTTGATTTCCTATTTGTTGCTGAATTTGGTTTACTTTTATTTTATTAGATATTTTTGGATCTTGATCTGTCTTTATCTAGATTTGGTATCATAAAATGAGTCAAGGGCTGGCTGGTTAGCTCAGTTGGTTAGAGTGTGGTGTTATAACACCAGGGTCAAGGGTTCGGATCCTCATACCAGCTAGTTGCCAAAGAAAAAAGAATGTATTCCCTTCTTTCCTTCCTTACTTTTTTCTTTCTCCCTTCCTTCCTTCATCTCTTTCTTTTCTTTAGCTTGTGTAAGCTGACAGTCATCTACGTCTTGAAAGTTTGCTGGGCCTGGAGTTTTCATTTTGAAAACATTTCAAAACTATTCCCTTCTTTCCTTCCTTACTTTTTTCTTTCTCCCTTCCTTCCTTCATCTCTTTCTTTTTCTTTAGCTTGTGTAAGCTGACAGTCATCTACGTCTTGAAAGTTTGCTGGGCCTGGAGTTTTCATTTTGAAAACGTTTAAAAATAGCTTGTGTAAGCTGACAGTCATCTACGTCTTGAAAGTTTGCTGGGCCTGGAGTTTTCATTTTGAAAACGTTTAAAAATATTTAATTTAAATGTTTAAAACTAGATTTCCTACTTCATCTAAGACAGTTTTGATCAGTTATATATTTGTAGAAATTTTTCCATTTTACCTATATTTTCAAATTTATTGGCACAAAATGGTCTAGAATGTTCTCTCAGGGTCTGCTGCACCTGGAGCTATATCTTTTTCCTCGTTCCTAACATTGTTAATTCGGACCTTCTCTCTCTCTGTTGAGATCGGTCTTGCCAGAGGTTTGCCCATGTTATTGCTCTTCGTGGAGAACCAGTTTGTAGCTTGGTCAATCCTCTCTCTACTATTTTTGCTGTTTTTATTTCATTAATTTCTGCTTTTTACTATTTCCTGTATTCTACTTCATTTGAGCTTATTGTGCTATTATTTTTCTAATTTCTTATATCAATTTTAAGCCTTTTTCTAATACAAATCTTTAACTCTGTGAAAGTACCACTTTCACTGCATCCCAGAAGTCTTTTTAATTAAATTTTTTATTTTGAGATGATTGTAAATTCACATATAGTTGTAAAAAATACGACAGAGAGATCCCCTGTACCCTTTACACTGTTTCTCCCAATGGTAACACCTTACAAAACTATAGTGCAATATCTCAACCAGGATATTGACATTGACACAGCCAAGATACAGAACATTTCCATCACCCCGAGATCTCTCACGGTGCCCTTTGATAGACTATCTCACTTCCCTCCTGCCTCCACCCTCTCCTTAACTCCCAGCAGCCACTAATCTGTTGTCTATTTCTATAATTCTGTCTTTACAAGATGTTATATAAATGAAATCATATAGTGTGTAAACTTTCAGAATTGGCTTTTTCACTTACCGTAATTCTCTGAAGACTCGTCTAGGTTGTTGTAATGAGTCTTAGTTGGTTCCTTTTTATTGCTGAATACCATTCCGTGGTATGGATATACCACAGTTTATTTAACCATCACCCACTGAAGAACATCTGATTGTTTCCATGCTGGCTATAGCCAGTAATGCTGCTATGAACATTCATGTACAGGTTTGGTAGCTGCATGTCTAGTTTTTTAAGAAATTGCCAAACTGTTTTCCAGAGCAGCTATACCATTTTACATTCCCACCAGTGATGTAGGAATGATCTAGTTTCTCCGCATCCTTGCTAGTATTTGGTGTTTCCATCATTTTTAATTTTACTCATTCTGATGGGCTTGTAGTGATACCTCCTTGCAGTTTTGATTTGCATTTCCCTAGTGGCTAATGATGTTGAGTATTTTGTCATGTGCTTATTTTGCCATCTGCATATCTTTTTTGATGAAATGTCTCTTCATGTATTTTGCTCATGTTATAATTAATTTGTCTGCTTTTTTGAAGTTGACCTTTGAGAGTCCCCACCCCTTGAGAGAGGCCGCAGCTGCCACTGACCCCCGGGACCCGAGGTGGCACCAGACAACTGAGCATCAACAAAACTCCCCGACATTGCTTGAGACACCAGCATGGAACAAGTAGACTGCAACAGCCTTTGCCACAATGACTAAACAACAACAGAGAGATACTAGAAAAATGAAAAACCGAGAAAGTTCGACACCACCAAAGGAATATGAAGTTGACCTTTGAGAGTTCTTTATATATTCTAAAATATTAGCTCTTCACCCCAGCAGTATTAATTGATGTTTCCCTTATTTATTTATTTTCTTATTCTAAGCATCTTCTCATTTCCATCAAGATCTCTTCTTTGACCATGGATGGGTCAGTACATTCTTTAAAAGTTCAAAACAAATGACTTTTTAGAAATTACCTTTTTAAAAATTTATTTATAACTTAATTTCATTGCAGTCAGTGAATGTGACTTGACTCATACAAGTAACTTGAAATTTGTCAATACTTGCTTTTGGCTTATCCTGTAGTCAATTTTCATAAATGTTTTCTATGTGCTTGAAAATAATAACCTCTATCCTATGGTTATTGGAAATAGTATTTATATATGCCTATTAGATTAAGCTTGTGTTGCTCAAGTCTTCTGTATTCTTACTGATTTTTTTTTCTCTGCTTGGTTTATCAACCATTGAATGACTCCCTTGATGATGGTCTCTTTTTCAGTTTCTTCTTATATTCTGTCAATCCTTCTTTTGTATACTGTTTTGAAGCTTTGTTATTAAGTACATACATATTTCTGGTGAATTAAATCCTTAAAAAAACACGTACTGATGCTTTTGCCCAGGGTCTATTTTATCTATTATATCAGCTTTCTCATGGTTATTTGGCTGTCGTGACAGAGCTTTTCCTCAAATTTGTTCTCCCATCTTCTATGATAACAGAAACTTCTCTCCCATTTTTAGCTGGAGACTTGACCTCCAGGAGCAAAGACTACATTTCTCAGCTTCCTTTGCAGCGAGATATGGCCATAGGACGAAGTTCCAGTCAATGAGATAAAATGGATGGGCTGTTTGACAGTTCCAAGGACCTTCCTTAAGAGGCAGTTCAGGATGGTCCATTTCTTCTCTATCCTTCCTTCGTCTTGCATCCCTCATTCTTCCTTCATCTGGACCATCCAGATGCTGTTATTCTGGATTTTGAGGTCAAGGTCGCCTGGTGTAGCCATAAGATAGAAAGAGTCTTCTCTATCCTTCCTTCGTCTTGCATCCCTCATTCTTCCTTCATCTGGACCATCCAGATGATGTTATTCTGGATTTTGAGGTCAAGGTCGCCTGGTGTAGCCATAAGATAGAAAGACTCTGGGTCCCTGATACCAGGGAGTACCATGGACACCAGCCTACCACAGAGAAAAATTACACTTCTGTCTTACTTAAGCCACTGCTATTTGGAGTTTTCTGTCACTTGGAGTCAAACCTAGTCTCAGTGAATACATCTGTTATATCTTTTTTCTTTCCTTTGCTTTAAGTTTCCACATCATTATATTTTATAGATATTAATTATAAACACAATGTGGCTAAAGTTTCTTTTCTGTTATTGTTGTGTATTCTCTTTTATTTTGAATCGGGTTTGATGATCTTAGTCTTTTAACAGCAAAGCCTAGTGCATATCCATTCAGTATGATTATTAATATATTTGGGTTTTATACTATCTCTATCTTATTTTGTAATTTCTATTTGTTCCACTTTTTTTATATTTCTTTTTTTCCTTCTTTTGGATTGAGATTTCTCCCTTCGATTTATTTTTCCTCTGCTAGTTTACACAGTCTATTTTTATTCTTTTACTATTTCTATAAATTTTATTATACCTATTTAATTTAATAGTATCTAAACAGTATCAGTGAGAACTTTGCAAATTCTGTGTTCAATCCTTAATTTGCTGATTCTGATCATGTTTGAAGATTCATCTATAAAGGCACTTTACAATATCCTCTTTATTCATGGGACGATGACACAGGTTCTGCCCATTGATAAAAACAATGTGCACCACAACTGGGCATTTATCCCAGAGTCAGCCCCGAGTTTCTCAGCCTTGTCAAGATAAAGATACTGTTGATTAATGCTTCCCTCATGAGCCTCAGGTTTTGAAAGAATATAGCACATAGTAAGGATTTTTATGTATGTGTTTATATCACACCTCTGAAGGTTTTTAAGACCACTTATGTTACAATAGTAACATAAAATAAAATAGCTGAATTTGAGAACAGAAATTGAGGAAAGGAAAACCACGTTTGTTAAATAATGAATTCTCACCCCCATTTTTATTCATCAAAGACATGGCACTTCCAGTCAGAAACTTCCAATTAGCACAAGGTACCCAGCGTTGTCCAGGGCTTATGAAATTCCACCAGAACTATGAAACATAGCATTTTCTTTTTCCAGCTTGTCTTCCACAGGTTTCATTATACTTTTGGAAATGTTGTGAATAGCTTCAGAGGCCTGTTCTTACATTCACAAACAGGGGTCCAGGCACCTCGGGTTAGGAATCCCTGTTCTGGTTCCCACCTGCAGGCTGCGAAAATTCATGCCTCTCCCCATCCCCTTGACTCCTACACAGCTCCCCTCCTCGGGGCTCTCTGTCTCCACCTGCTGAACTTTTTCTTGTCCTCAGGTCTCAGCCCGGGTATTCCCTCCTCTTGGAAGCCTTTGTTGACCAGCCCCCGGGCTTGAGTAGCATCTGCACAGTGAGGTGCCGGCACACCCTGCCTGGGTTTGTCTTTGCAGGGTAATCGCCTGCTTCCTTGTTTGCAGCCTCCACTAGACTGTGACTCCTATAAAGGGGGGCTCTGTGCCGAGGTTGTTCACTGGTGCACCCCCAGTGTCCAGCATCGTACCTGGCACAGAGCGGGGTAAAAGATATGTGATTACTGGATGGATGGATGGATGGATGGATGACCATGTGAATTAATGATACTAATAACACTGTAACTAATATTCAATGGATATGACTGATACAAATGGCTCAGATTACTGGCTTGACTTCCTCCCCTCTTCAATAACCTTGAAAAATATTTCCACTAGTGAGTCCTACTGACTGATTCTAACTCCTCAAACTGAAGACAAACTGGCCACTTTGGGTCGGTGGGCTTTAAGATGGCACCCAGTGATCCTCACTTTCTGGCATTCATGGCCTTGTGTGAGCATGGGCTGTCTTCTAAAAATATATGGGTTGTTACTTTGGAGATTAGGAAGACTGTGGATTCTGTCTGGACTTTCTCTCATCACTCGCCCTAGCAGAAGCAAGCTGCCATGTTGCGGGCAGCATTACAAAGTGACCCACATGATGTGGCAAGGCCCTCAGGCCCTCCAGAACCTGAGGCCTGCCAGCGATCACATGAGCTCAGAGGCAAAACCTTCGGTACTAGTCGAGTCTTAAGATGCCTGTAGCCCTGGCCAACTGCAGCCCGTGAGAACACCTCACAGGAGACCGGGAGTCAGAGGCACCAGCCAAGTCACTCCTGGCTCCCTGTCCCACAGAAAGTGTGAGATAATATATGCTTACTGTTTTCACCTGCCAAGTAGGGGGTTATCTGTTATGCCACAATAGATAATATATGGGTCTTGAGTGGCAACTCCAAGGTGCCAGGCTCTCTGCTAAGCACATTCACTCAAGGTTAATCATCACAGTCCTGCAAGGTGGGTATCATTATCTCCACTGTTCAGAAAAATAAAATGCACCTTCCCAGGGACCTGGTCACAGTGTCTAATTCACTCTCTCCTCCCCTCTGATGCTCTGTGTCCTCTGATCTTGATTGACTCCATTTAAAGCAAAGATGACTGTCCCACATTTCTCTGCCATGAGAGCTTCTTTCCAACACATCTGCTAGTTGCTCTCAGGTACTAGACAGCCATCAACAAATCACTCTGGAGCTCCTCAGGAGCACGTGTTGCCACCATCCTAGAGTACAGTTTGTACTGCAGCTGGCCTGCTCTCCGCCCTCATAAGCCAGTCAACTGGAGAGAGAGTGCTGGGCCCAGAATCCTCCCCAGGGCTCGTCATCTCCAGGTCAGCGTCAGGGTCATGATGCCTCGAAGCTGGGAACCTGGACAATAAATCCTTCTTGCCTTCCTCAAATCCAGTCCAAACACAAGTATAACTTTTCAACAATGTTTGAAAACCTACATTCTTGACTAGTGCAGAAAATAGGTAAGCAAAAGGTCCATGAAAAGTTTTAAAATGTGCTCCTTTGGGCTCCCTATTAAATTCTTTTTCAGGTGCATCTTATCACTGACATTTCTAATTTTTAAGATTAGCTATATAGGTCCAATATATATCCTGCTAATATTTGAGCTGAATTAGATTCAGGGCTGAGTAACATGGATATGCTGAGTTTGTAAAATACTTTATCTTAAGTTTCTTGGACAGCTGCTTAAAAATTTAGGCTTGTTCTCTACCAGTTCTCTAATGTATAAGGCTTTTTTTTTTTTCTTTCTTTCATAAGTATAGAAATAAGGAAAGCTGCTTAATGGAAATATAATTTTCTTTTACTAATTGCTAAAAGGAAAGCGTACAATTTCTATGACTTACCCCCTGTTTGAAGTCTGTGTGGTGACACCCTGCAGGATTAATAATCTTCTGAAATAATTAGCAGATTAGCTATTTCCTTTATTCCTTCTCTGAGGTTAATAAAACAAAAAGTTCAACTTGATGAAGTTTCTTATTCCAGTGTAGGGAGGTGTGTGCTTACAGACAGCACCCTCCTACAACGTCGGCGGTTCTCGGGTTTTGGTGTGCTTCCCTTCATTTGGGTGCACATTAAACACACTCTTGTAGATTCAGAAGGGTTCAGGTATTTATATTTTTATCAAGTCCCTGGAAGATTGAAATGCACCTCAAGTTTAAAAGCCAGTGCATTATCTTCTTGAATTATCCATGCCTTCCCCCTTGGCAAGGTAGGAAAGGGCAGGAGGGCAGGGTGCTGGCACACGAGGTGGGTTCTCCGGGGTTGGGCTGGTGATCCACGCCTATGGGGGGGCACCAAAACCAGGGGAGAGTGGAGAGCAGCAAGTTGAATGCGTAACTCAGTTTCTTCAAGCTGAAAAGGAGTTGTCCAGCATGTTGCCAACACCAAAGAGGCCAAGACTGGGAAGGCAGGAACCCAGTAGGAAGCTGAGAAACAAGTGCAGGGAAAGGCCAGGGCCATGGTGAAGATTAAGGGTTGTCTCTACTTGTCCACTGGAGGCTGGAGCATGGGAGGGGCAGCTGCACCATAAGCACCAGTCCAACAACTGGAGCGGACTCAGTTAATCTGTGATTCTGCCAGTGATTTCCAGGACTTGTTGGCTGGGAGAGTAGTCTTTGCACAAGAGAGGAGCTGTGTGAATATAAGCGCGAGATCTGCTGTTGGGTTGGCCAGTCCCTTGAGACGGCTGCTGCGTGGTGGCAAGACCTCAGGGCCCTGAAAACAGAACACTAAGGTTGGAATCCCGATCTGCTGTGGCAACTGTGTGACCCTGGACAGGTCAAAGTCATCTGAAAAATGTCATCCTCCAGAGACTCAATTTCCTTAAATGTAAATGGGAATAACTTCTATGTCACAAGGTTGTTGTGAGAATGTCCTCAAGTTTGAGAGTAGAGTCCATGAGTTTTTGTTTATTATATCTTTGTGATCATCCAGCAGAGTGCTTTGCACACAGTAAGTAGTCAAAAAAATCTGTTCAATGTACAGATTCCTAAAAATAGTAAGATTCCTAAAAATAATAAAATTCCTAAAACTAATAAAAGTAATGCAGTCAAAGTGATGAGATCCGTTGATTGAAAAAATGGAAGGCATATCCTGTCTCTGAAACTTCACTCAGCCATGCTCGGCCATGGTGAGATTTCAAAGCAAATAGATAAATAATGGTGATGAGGACATTAAGACTATTTAACGAACAAATGAATGAATAAATGAATGAGTGATTAAAACTAAACTATTGTGTGGACATTTGAGTCACAAGATGCTAAATATCCACATAAAAAATGGTGCCAAGTACTTATATGTCTATTGAAAATTCAATTATATATTTCAGTTATGTCCAAGTATCTGGATGTCTGGGTTAGGTAAGCAAAATGACTGATTACTGACTGAATTTTTCAATTTTAATTGAGTCGCTTTGAGGATCGTGCAGATTGAACCACACTTGAGTACAAAATGAAGAAGAAATGGAAGGGAAGCCACCCCCACAGGCAGCCTGGAACTGCCTCATGAGCTCAGGTTGCCAGCAGAACTTCAATGTCACCATCACCACTGCAGATTCATGGTGAAGGAATTATTTCAGAGTCCCTATTTTTAGATTCCATCATAATGAAATAGGGCTTTGAAGTTTTCTGAGACCTTTATCTCATAGTCTTTAATTAATGAGAACTGCATTATCACTTAGGTTAAGTACATAATCTTTTCTGGGCTATAAAATCCAGCTGGTGGTCAATTATGATTTAATCTGTTTAATGAAATTTTCTAATAAAATATCTGATCGATGAATTTTTGTATTGTGTGTGCGCTACCCTAATACGTGGTGACATAAATACCCAGTCAGAGGTGCATGTATGTTTACGTACATCGATTCTGTTCAGGCTCTCAGTCTTACAGATTTATGGCCTATCAGTTTTCAATGTTTTCTGCATTTTGGGGGCAAAAATTCTTGCTCAGTTTGGATTTCTACTGTTCAAATTTATATGGAGATTTTAGTCACCAAACAGAAAGTAGTCATCTACCACTGATCATTTTAAATGGAGATGTTGTGGAGTTGCACTAAAATAAGCATTGCAAATCTACGGTTTGTCAATTTGCTGTTATTTTTTAATAAATTAACTGCAAAATTGTAAAATAAAAGAGGTGAGAATTTCTCACCCCAATTCATGGGTTAAATGCAGAAATTCAAGGAGTCAAAGAGGTCTACCAGCTACTCAATTGAATCTTAACATTTCTCTCCATACTATACTTTTTGTGCAATGTTTTTCTTTAACTCCAGGAAGGGAGGATTAGGTAAATAATGAATAAGCATGTCTCGCTGAAGTAACTTTGACATTTCATCTAGGTTTATGTGTTAATTAAGATAAGATTGTTCTAGCCCTCCAAAAGGGTTTTCTTTCTTCCTTTGAGAAACTGGGCTAAAATATAGTATAAAAGTGTATGAACACTCTGTTAAATGCACAGATTTAACCCTGCTGTTTTGCTCCTAATCATTATTAATTGCCTCCAGTGGTGGACATTAATTTCCCTATTGCAGTAACATGCATCTTGAGCTTGGGCATATCCTAATACATCAAATGGGACAGGTGATATAATTCAGCTGGTCACAGCTGGAAAGGAGACAGCCACCCACATGCAGGCAGTCTGTCAACCTTAGTTACACTGCAGACACCACCACAGCCTCCAAAACAACATTGTACATTTATCTCTGGGGATAACTTTACAAGAAGTATGGCCGCTCGGCTTATCCTATTTAATCTGTTATTGTCTTAGCAGCTATAAGAATGGAACAGTTGAAACTCAAAATTCTGAATTTGTTTGTAGTCCTTGAAGAGGGGAAAGCGGAGACATATGGTGGGGCTCATGGTGGAGATAAACTGATAAGTGCTCAGTTCAGAGAGGATTATATTTTAAGACAAATGTCACTGAAGGATTTAGTGTGAGCCACTGATAATGTTTCCTGTGATGTGACTTCAGGGTCCTGCCTTATTCTGTGGACTTTTCAGTAGATCTTGACAAGCTGCCATAGTACCTCGTGTTTACACATGACTCTGGCTCTTTGGAGCAAAGTTATTAGCTTTGTTATCCCTGGAGATTAGTGCAATCCTCCTTGGTAGTGACACAGAAAACAGAGGTAGGTTGGATGTCAGAACCCCCAGCTGTGTGGCTGAGAGGAGTGAGACGGTGATGAGGCTGTGCCAGGCTGTAAGCCAACATCAAAGTAAGACTTGAGCCTAAGTCCTTCATTCTGGCCCAAGAGCCCAGCTGTCCCTGGCCAAGGTACTTCCACTTCCTCCACAGGACTCGTTCAAGGTCAGGGAAATGCATGTCAAGACCACAACAAGACACACTTCACACCCATCAGGACAGCTACTGCCAAACCAAAACAACAAAAATAGAAAATAACAATTGTTGGTGAGGATGTGGAAAAAATTGGAACCCTTGAGCACTGATGGTGGGAATGTAAAATGGTGCAGTTGCCTCGAAAACAAAATGGCAGATGCTCAAAAAATTAAAAATTAAAATTGCCATAGATTTACATGAAAATAGAATTATTACCATACGATTCAGCAATTCTACTTCTAGGTAAATACTCAAAAGAATTGAAATCAGAGTCTTGAAAAGGTATTTGTACACCCATGTTTATACCAGCACTGTTCACAATAACCAGAATTGTGCATAATGGTGAAAGCAACCTAAAACTCCATCAGGGGATGAATGGCATATACATACAATGGAATATTATTCGGCCTTAAAAAGGAAGGAAATCCTGAGATATACTAAATGTAAATGAACCTTTAGGACATTATGCAAAGTGAAATAAGTCAGACACATGACAAATACAGTGTGATTCCACTCATAGGTGGTATCTAGAGAGATGAACTCATAGAAACAGGAAGTCGATGGTGGTTGTCAGGGGTTAGGGGGAGTAGGAATGGGGAGTCTATTAATGGGTACAGAATTTCAGTTTTGCAGGATGAAAAAGTCCTGGATATTAGTTGTACAAGAATGTGAATACACAGCACTACTGAACTGTACACTTAAAAATGGTTAAAATGATACATTTATTAATTAAAATAATTAAAACATACAAAAAACCTTGACCTAGGCACTGGCCATGTTCACCTCCCCTGAGAGCTCCTTCATCCCCCCTCAGCTGCCGGTCACCCCAACACCAACCTGACAAAGTGAGTAATGGCCCCGCCACCCCTTCTGTGCCCCATGAGTGGGATGACCATCCTCCCCGCCAATGTAAAGGCTAGAGAAGCACCCTGTGCTGAAGAACATTGGTCCTTGCCTTTCCCAGGACTCAGAGACCTGATGTCCTCAGGTCAGGTCACTGTCCACCCGAGTGACCTCACTCCTAGCTCTTGGAATCTCCACCTATGGCTTCTAATTCAGGGTCTTCTCCCCACGCTATGGCCCTACCTGAGCTCCACATGCAGAGGAGCTCAGCTCCGTCAACACAGAGGCTGCCTCCTACAGAGCATCTTCCAAATGCCAGCGAATGCCTGGCTGAGCATCGCATATCAAAATCTTTAAAACTGTGTCTACTCTTTGCCCCAGAAATTATACTTCTTTGGGAGGAGGAACAGCTGGCTGGTACAGGGATCAAACCTGGACCTTGGTGTTATCAGCACCATACTCTAACCAACTGAGCTAACTGGCCAGCTCCAGAAATTTCACTTTTAGTACCATGTTCTAAGGAAAATAGTTAAGATGTGCTCAAAGGATATAAGTAAATATTTATTGCTACAGAGACATATTTATGAATATTAAGTGAAAATATCCTATAATCCAATTTTTATATTAAAAACATAGAAAAGGCCTGGAATGCACACGCGAGTGTTAAGAGGGATTACCTCTAAATGGCAGAATTGAAAAATGCTTTGATTTCTTTCCTTTTTTTATTTGACAATATTTCTCCAAAAAATAAAGTTTTCATTTTGTTTTTGTTTTTTGGTAGCTTGACTGAGAGAAATACAAAAATGAAAAACCATTCAAAAGATATTCTAATATCTGTAAAATGTATGATAAAGAGTTAATATTCTTACTATGTAAAAGCCTCTTTCAAAGCAACAGGAACAAAAGCAAACACCCTAACTCTAATAACGACAAAGGACATGAACTGAAAATTCACACACACACAAAACGCAAAACCAATGAATATGAAAAAAATCACCGTGGTAATGAAAGAAATGCAAATAATTTGACACGATTTTGACTATCAGCTTATCAAAAATTAAAAAGATAATGCCCGGTGCTGGGGTATGGTATTTTCATACCATTGATGGGAAAATAAATTAATATAAATTTTCTAAAATAGCACTATAGCAAAATGCATGAAAAATCCTTCAACTATGCATACCTTTTAATTCTGCAGTGATACTTCTAAGAGACTATTTTTAGAAATAATTCAACACATGCATAAAGATCTATATACAAAAGCATGTTCACTGAAATGTTCTACAATAGAATTTAGACTAATAAAATTATGGTGTAGTCAGTTAAAATGTTAAAGCAAATATATAACTATCAATATGGAAAGATATTTGTGATATAAATGTAAAAGTATATTACAAAACCATATGTGTAATATACTATTTTAATTTTTAAAATATACATAGATCAATAGAAAGTCTAGCAGGATACCTCACAATGTTCACAGTGAGTGGTAGAATTATGGGTGATATTTTCTTGGTATAGCCTAAAGCCCAAAAGTGTCTTGCCCAAGGACACAGAGTCAGCAGCAAAACCAGGGGTGCTCAGTCCGCTGCTCACTCAGCAAAGCACAAAGCACACCATGCTCCTGTCTTGTTCCACGTTCATGGACACCAATGATTTCACGGCAGGGATCACTGGACTTTCTATACCAAAGTGTTCTTGGCATTTTCCTCACCTGCCCCTCCCCATCCGCTGTCCAAATTCTACCCACCGATCAGAAGACAGCTCAGGTAAAACCTCCTCCCAGGCAGATGCAGCACCTCATGTACTTTCTTACACTTCTCTTTTGGCGTTTATCACATCCTGCCTTGTATCATAGTTATACGTGGGCTGGTTTTCTCTTTCTTATTAGACTAAAAACTCATTGTGGGAGAGTCCATGTCTGATGCATTTGTATATCCTCACAAGGAGCACTGGATGGATAGCTGAAGAATGAATGACAAATGAATGAGTGAATGAGCGAGCGAGTAGGTGATTAAATGACATGATTGCTGAAGTCTCAATGAGCAAATCAACAAATCAAGTCAGCCAGGGCAAAATTTTTTCCCATCAGTTCTGAGTGGGTTTGTATTTTATCCAAATCAGCAATCCTTGTCTTCAAAACTTCTTTTTCATCCCCCCAATTTCAGTCCCTTGAACTTAGTAAGAAATATAAGAACAATTGTAATTTTTGTGACTATGTCGTCTGTCTCAGTTCTATATTTTAAATAATATGAATTTCATTTTTGTCTCAGTAAGACACATTTTCATTACTTAAATTTGCTTTAACATGGGATCTCAGACATGTTATACCAAGACAGGCTACATATGCAGGGGTACTTCAAAAAGTTCATTGAAAGATTTGTATTAACTTTCAATTTTAAGTACCCTTGTGTTATAAAATGGTCCTGTCCTATTCTATGTCTCCAGCCTGGTTTCTAGGGATAAAGTTACAAATGGGTTCTATTTTGTACATTAGAGATGCTTCTTTGTGTAAATAAACTTCCATAAGTCAAATTATAGTTTGGATATCATAGGAGCATCATTTCCAGAAGGGTTCTATAGAACAAGATTTACAAAGCAAGCAACCAGCCATCACAAATTAGAGATGCTTCTTTGTGTAAATAAACTTCCATAAGTCAAATTATAGTTTGGATATCATAAGAGCATCATTTCCAGAAGGGTTCTATAGAACAAGATTTACAAAGCAAGCAACCAGCCATCACAGTACAGGTTGTAAATCTGGCTAGATCAGATTTTCTAAAAGTAAAGTATAAGGTTTTATCTATCAGTTTTGTTATTAGGTTAAAAAAAAAAGTAGCAAAATATGTTCAGAGCCTCTGCACGTAGGACTCACGTAAATCAACCCACCACAAAAAAAATCAGGATTTCCTAAGACAAATCCCAGATATGCAGTGACAATCATTACTCCCTTGCTTTCATCTCCCCTGCTTTTCCAGTGGAGATTCCTGCAGGATCCAGGCCCCAGCACTGTTTTCTTCCAGGCTTTCCAGTGCAGTTATTTATTTCTCCCTCATTCTGCTTTTTCTTGGAAGAGTCTTAGCACCCCCGCAAATCTGGCCTCGCGTGCCTTTGTCTCTGCTTGGCTTTAGCACTAGTCCCCTCTGCAAGATGTACTGTCCCTTGCCTGTCTGCCAGGAGGTCTATTCAGATAGTTTTCACTACACAGGAAGTAAGATTTGCAGCCAGGAGGGCTTCAGATGGCAGATAGGCCTTGTGCAGCCAGCACCACCTCAAACCTAGAGCTCCTCTGGGATTGCTGTCAGGGACTCATGCACTACATTTTTGTTATCTAGGCAGAAAGTGTGTTTGGGTTAAACTGCCTGTGCCACCATGTCACCGAGTTCTCCTCCGAGCCTGAGACAAGCATTCCCTATCAGTGATAGCTACCGCAGGCCCGGATCAGCTGCCTCACCATGCAGCCTGCTTTGTGCAAGCCCTAGTGTTTACAGGGCATCACACGCAGGCAGCCACCGGGGCTGGGATCAGCATTCTCCCTGAGCATGCAAGGAACAAAGACTGCTACTAAAGAAACACGTGGAGGAAAAAGCATGACAAAATGTCCTGTGACTTTAGAGACGCTTTTTGCAGCAACGTGCCGTTGTGCTGTTAATTAAAAGAGTTAAACTTGGAAACTAGACTTTGATGCAATATGTTGTTTCCATCCTTGGAAATACATTCACGAGGAGCTAATAAATAATCCATGAATGCTAATCTTTTTAAGTCATTTCAAAGGTATGAAGTCAGCCTCGATAATTGTAAATGCAATGGCTCAACCTCAACTCCATTAAAATGTAAAGGTGCGAACTGATTAGAGACACTCAACTGCTTTTGATAGAAGTCTTAAATTCAAATGCCACATCATTTGTTTTTAGCAAATGGAGTAATTACAATAATATTTTCTTCATTTTTAAGGTCAGATCTCTTAAATTCTACATGCTTGTGCCTGATTTAAATGCAGCCAGAATCATTTCCATTGTATTCATTAATTAAATGTGTATGTTGCTTAAAGGTAACATCCACTCTTATTTTCTCTGAAGGAAAAATAAATATTCTGCTTGTCTAGCTACAAGGTTGGAGGGGAGAGTTGTAACATTGTTTCATTGCAAATATTATTAATGAAACCAAAATTAACCTTATTTCCCACCCCAGTAACTCCATTCTTGCTGAGAAAAGTAGCTCTTATTTAAAGCAAAGGTGTTTTCCTACTGCTGAAACTTGTCAAACTTATCATAATTTTAATTTAAAAAATTAAGAAAGGATTTACTCCATGATAAAGTCAATACATTTTAGCATTCTTGTAGCATCGCTGCCCAAAGCAAATTTCAAAAATATTTCCTCTTGTGGGAATTGCGATATATTAATAGATATTTATTTTTCTAGGATTTTAGTAACTATCTGGAAGTTTCTTAGATAAGAAAACTATACAAGATTTTATTGTTTCAAGTGGGCCTGGCATCTAAAATGAGCCAGGAAAAAAACAGAAAGAAAGAAAGAAAAGGAACTGATCTCCACTTACCATAAATTAAAAGGTTTCCTTCTGCCTGTACCTCCTGGCTGTCAGGGAGTTGAGCTCCGGATGTCAGTCACTAAGCAGAAGTTAAGCGATGGTGCCGGAAGCAATCAATCTATTTGTTTAGGATGGGTAAGTCTGGTTATAGCTGGACCCAAGAACCTCCAGATGCACCACTCTCTTGTGCTGTCAAAATACTTAAATTTCCTGTGAACACACAGCTGCGGGTCTGCTTTCAGGATTCTACCGAAACAAAAGTGTAATTCAACAAAGCCAAGTAATATAGGCCAGACAGGAAGCCCTTGACTCAACTGGGCCAGTCCCTGGGCAGGGTTCTAGTGAGGGGTGCCTCTCGAGATTACTGAGGAGCACCTTCCAAAATAGGTATCTGTAGAGATTCTGATTCCAGGGTCTGATGGGACCTGGGTGTCTGTCCTCTGGTGATTCTGGAGTGTCAACACTCATATTTTATTTTTCATCTGTTTATGTATTAGCAAGAAAATATAGGGGTGAAAGAGGGGGTGGAGAGTAGACTTGGAAATGTTCCACATGGGCTAGCAGAAGCTGGGGAGAGGATTTGTGTATTATTTTTCAAATTTAAAAATGAATTTTTTAAAAAGTATAGAAACAGAAACTTCAGGTTCTTAGGCAGAAATAAAAAAGTTCTAGTTATCCAATGATATAACCACGTGTTTGCAATTAGCATTCTGAAGAAAATAACTCCAATGTAACTGCATATTGTGTCTGTATTCGTGTGTACAGATACACACAGGGTCTCAACGAGGTGGCGGGCTGTGGCTGCATGTGGCAGGCTACTCAATTGTCCCTTATTTCATTGAAGTGGGGATCTCACAAAAGCGTCATAGATTCCAGGAGGCAAATCTGCAAAACTTGGTAGATGAAGAAGTAATGATCCAGTATAAGATGAGGCCTCTAACTTTAAAAGATTTAATCTTTTTTAAAAGATTAAAAAAGGCAGCCAACAGTTAAGTGTCTGCAGTGTGTTACTTGGATTCTACTGACTGCACCTCCCAACTCCACACCTTCAGTTATAGTGCTGGCCTGACGTGCCGAGGGGTGGCGAAGATGTGGACTTCTCACATGAGTTTACAAGAAAGGAGCAAAGCAGTGACACACGTCCAGTTGGCCTAGGACAGACCCAGCTTACCTCTCCTGCCCTGCCTATTATTAACAGCACTCCTTGTCATTCTCAAAAGTAGCTGGGTTTGGATGATAAATTATGTGGTCATCTTAGACTAGAGCAAAGCCCGTAGAAATGTCTGAGTGCTCTTATCTCAGCTCGGGTCAAAATCAGTCCTCCCATGTGCTTTCCATCCCTCCTTTTCACTGCCTTTTACCCAAGGTTAAGATCAACCCCGAGTGGTCCCAGAAACGCACCTCTCCCCATTACCCTGCTCAAGGTGGATGAAACTTCAAATAGAAGTTCCCACAAAGAGGGAAGAGAAACTGAGGTGGCCAGGGACCCCGTAATGGCAAAGAAGTGAAGCAAACTCCTAGAGTAGAATGAAGCTCGTGTGTGCAGAAGACATTTGACCCACCTTTGACACTACCACACCATGCAAGTAAGCAGTTATGGGCTTGGAGACTGATGAAAGAAAATACACACACGTATACATAACACACACACACACACACATAACACATACACACACACGAAGGAAGACAAACTTTTAGAATGACCAGATGGTTAAGAAAAACAAAAGCAGATTGGACATGGCTCTGGGCTTTTCTGTGAGGCAGTATCTGCAGTGGGTAAGATCTCCAGCCAAATTTGCACACCTGAGTTTGCAATCCTGCTCAGCCACTGACTATGTAAACCTGTTTTATTATCTGTACAATGGGAATAATAAAAGCACCAGCCTCAAGGCATTGTTGTGAAGTTTTGAAGATTAATGTGATGATGCAGCTAAAGTAACCACAGTAATTATTCAATAAATGTTAGCTAGTACTGCTATTATTACAGATACACTATGACAACATAATGATAAAAGTACATCATGACCTTAAAAGAATATTTTACTGGAGCATTGTGTATGCTACATAAATGTTAATTGTTATTATTATTACAATTTTTAGTTCAGCCAATGTAGCAATTTATCACCGCAATGGTAAGAAATTGCCAATCTGGTCTTGACAGTGGACTTGCCAGTCTTTGCTATCTCCTTGGTTTTCACTCCATGTGGGAGTGAGGGGGCTGCCGAATACCAGGGTTATGTCAAATCTGGTACTCCTGGTGTCCTTCTCCAAGGCCACCCCAGCTGCAAATGTACAAGAGGCCCTTCACTACAAACACAATGTGCACAACCAGAGAATTCTCCAGAATTCTCTTAGCCCAGCCTTCAGTGTTTTCCAGTTTGAATTCGGGAAGCTTACGGTGTGAAATGAGAGAACAGGAAGGTAGCGGAGTAATTTAATACTAAGAAGGTTTTCCCCACCGGACATTTTTATAGCACCATCCTTAAGGAGGGCCCTTCCGGAGGGTACTGTTCTGTTTGTTTCATGGTTTGGTGGCATGTGCAGTAGCATTTTTATACTGAAAAATGAAGGCTCTAAAATTAGATGGTGGCTGTAAATTTTTAAGGGGTACTTCACACCATGCACACTCCTGCTTTACCTCCAGGGTTCCCTTCCGCCTGCGACAGCTCGACCCTGCAAGAAACTCACAGCTTGATCTGCAGCTCTTTTTCCTTGCTGAGGAGTGGCTACTGCCCACGGACCCAATGCTGGGCGAGGAGGCCCATCTCATCCCCTCCCAGACTTCATCGCCAGCTGCTTCTGCCACCATGGAGATTCCTTCTCCCGCAGCCTCCTCAGGCCCCAGCCAACTGGGTTCAAACCCCAGGCTTCTGCTCCCCAGCTGTGTGAGCCTGGGCAACAGCTCCACCTCTCCACGCCTCCCTTTCCTCATCTGTAAGGAAAGGGAGGCACGACTGACAGATGAGTCTCACCCAGACACTGGACTGCATGGTAGTTACTCCTCTGCGTCCACCTTGTCATCATTGAGCAGACTGGCAATTACTGAGCGCCTGCTTTGTGCCACACCCATGCCAGGTGCTTTGCTTGTGTTATCTTGTTGAGTCTTCACAACCTGGAAGAGCAGGCAACCTTATCCCCATGTACACACGAGGAGCTGGGTTTCGGGGGGAAAGCGGCTTGCCCCCACACCCATGCATTGAGTGTGGAACTGGGATTGCAACTTGGGCTGTCTGATTTCAAGGTCTTGCTCTTCCTACCACAACCCCACAGAGGCCTCATAAATAATGCCTTTCCTGGCAGGCTCAGGATCTGTGGCCAGTGATCTTGGCTTGGCTGTGGGTCCTTTCCCAAGAGCAGCATGGCAGGGTCTGCTCTGGGCATTGTGGTTCTCACTCAAGCGATTTGTCAGGCAGAGTGTTAGGTGTGGGGCACTCGCCTTACCAGCCTGGCTTATCTGCTTTGAGGCAGGGCTTTCCTGGCTCTGCCCTGTGGGTTCATGACTTGGCACAATTACAGTGACCGCAGTGAAGCCACTGGCTTTGTGCAGAAGCCACCCAGGCCAGGAGCCTGAGAGGAAACAGGATGGGGCATTGGTTTATATTCCAAAGGCTGAAGATGAAGGGGTTGCCCCCACCTTCCCATCTGGTTCCATCCGGTGGAAGTAGCCCTCTCTGTATTCTGTGGGTCCCTGCCTTTTTCCAGCAACTGAAAACTGAAAGAAGATGATATTTTCTTTTCTCATACCTGAATCACTCTCTGTTGCAAACGCTAATTCTAGGGACAGCTGTCCACTTGCTTTCTCCCACCTGTAGTGGTCAGTTGTTGGTGGGATCACCATGCCCAGATTTTCGTGTAGTGAAGCACCCCATCCCCTGTCTTAGTCCTTGAGTTTGGGGTAGGCACCCACCCCCCACCCCCAGGCTCAGGGGGCAGCATATGACATAGCTCAAGCTGATCAGAGCAGTGTGTTGCACTGACCACAGGATTGATCTAACATTAGACATTGGTCCGCTGAAATGGAAAGAACCCTTTTCTAGGAATTCTCAAAATCATTTCAAATTGCTTACCATTAAGGGAGGAAATAAAAGTGGTTTTCATCTGTACCTACAAACCCTCTGGCATACCGCTGGGTACCCCTGGAGGTACCTGTCCTGCATTTCGAGAAGAACGGGCCTGCAGGAAAATTCCAAACTCCTACGTGAGCCATAGAAAGCTCTTCACAATTTGATGTAAGTCCATCTCTTCAGCCCCATTTCTTGCCACACTGAGTTTCTTTCCATTTCTGAAACAAGCCACGCTCTACCGCTCCTCTACACCTTTGCACAAGCTGTTCCCCTTCCCTGGAATGCCTTTCCCCTTTTACACCTAGAAAATTCTACCCATGCATCCACCTAGACCACATCAAATGTCTCCTCCTCAGGAAGCTTTTTAACTTCCCAGATTTTTAGCTGCTTTCTCCTTGGTTAGAGTGCATATGATTACCTCGGCTTGTCCAATTCTCTCTTCCTCACTGGACTGTGAGCACCACCTAAGTAACTCTGTATTCCCAGAAGCTAACATAGGACCTGAGTAAAGGTTTATTGGAAGTGTGGATGGGTGGAGAAACCACTGAGCTCAGAAAAACTGGCTAATGTACCTGCCACAACTTCCTGCTCCTGCTGGTATCATTTTCACAGCTCAGTAATGGTAAATAACATTTAATCTGGTTCTTACGTGAACATAATTCTATTTATTAATTGCCAACTTCATGGCAATTAATTTCATTGCTTGTGCTTGTTAAACTATTGAGGGCTTAAAAGGAAAGGTGGGCCAGCTGCTTTTCCCCCTTAGTGTACATGCTCTCTGACATCGGCCAGTGGAGGAGTCAGTCTTAGTGCTCTGGCAGAAGCAGGCTACAGCCCACCAACCACACTTCCTTTCCATCTTGGGCACACAGCTAGATGATATTCCCCACACTCTCTTGCAGTTAGGTGTGGCCATGTGACAGAATTCCAGCCAATGGAACATGGACAATTTCCAAGACTTGCCCATAAAAACCACCCATGTGAAATCCACTGTGCTCTTTCCCCAATTTTTGGCTGGAAGGGAAGTGCTCTGAGGTCCCTGGGAGGTGATGGAGATTCAATATAGAGGGAGCCTGGGTCCCAGAATCACCATGTTGAGAGACACTGACAAATACCCCACATTGGACTGGGCTATAAGCGAGAAGTATCATTTTACACTTTTGAACCCAGTGCTGTGCTAGAGCTGGCTTATATTAGCTCGTGACAACCAATTGTTAAATTTTGAGGACTTCTGCAAGTCAGTTATTAAACACAGTAATTATTAAAAGTTAAATTATACAATTTACAATTAAATGCATTATATTTTTTAAAGGTAATAATTATTTAAAACCAATCCCATCCTAATCATTTTACTATATTTAACTATTATGGACTGCTCTTTGAGTTTATTTTCATGGAAACACTATGTAATGGGGGTGTTACAAACATTTCTTCCTTACCCTGCATTCAGTAATATCATGTTGGTAGCTTGAAATCAGCCACAGTGGCAGTATTTACACCATGGAAACCGAAAAACACCACAAACCAGGGTTTGCCCTCCCACCCCTTCTCCACTCACTCCCAGAAAAGGTTAAACATTTACCAGTACACCATTCTAAGATTTACCTGGTACAGGAGCAAATACTCCCCTAACATATGGACTTTCTACTTTAGGAAAAGAGAGTGTAACAGATTAAATGCACTTTGGCTAAGTGCAACTTGGCACAAAGGAAAAGCAGCCAGAGTGTCCATGGCAGCAGCCCAGAGCCCTGCAGATGAAGAATCACGCTGAGGCTCAACATGCCCAAGCTGAAAGTGACATTGTGTGCTTGAGATACTTGCTAATTTTCAGAGCATGAGAATTGTTATGACAGAAGCACAGCAGTTGTCATCGCCTGCTTTCACATGTATTGGGTGACAAGTTTAAGTTAGAGAGAATGGAAATAGGGATGCTGAGTTTCAATCCACAGCTCTTGCTAGAGACTACAAAAATGGAAACACCCTTGGTTCCTGCCCTAAATTCTTTGGGGAGGAAATTTCTCCATGTTTTAACTCTCAGCAAAAACATATTTTGGCACCAGTCTCTGGAGTGGTCCTACACAGAGCAGAAAGCCAAGGAAACCAGAAGCCCGTGGCCAAGGCAGGTCCTGGGCTGCAGGTGTGAGGACAGCAGGCCTTGGGCCAGAGCCTGATCCACAGTGTTTGGAATTCTCCAGGTTTGCACACGGCAAAATGATCCAAATAATTATCCTTTGTGGAAGCCATAATATTTCACTTAGAGGAAGGCAGTCAGATCCTCAGGAAGCGTGGCCCTCCTCCACAGGATATAAACTGCTGAAGTAGACCCCAGAGTGCAGGGCCATTTGCGAGAGACATCACGCAATTCGCAGGACGTTTCAGTGCAGACACTGAATGAACTAATTCTGCTAATAGAGTATTTGATTTAATGGCACATTAAAGGGGAAAGGGGAGTGCTGAACACATCCTTCAGCTCAGCAGCTGATGGGTTACTGTAGATACCATAGGCGAAGGAGCCAAATTCTCCCCTGCCTTGAGAACAAGCAAGAGCTGTCGGAGCAGAGATGGGTCATTTTGCAAGTCGGTTTTTGGTTCAGTCGCTTGGTGCTCCAAGGCATCAGGTTCACACAGTTCTTCTGCACAGAGTTTATAATGACTGGGTAGAAAGACTCTAATAAAATAGAAGTAGGGGCCAGTTAATGGATCACATTTTCTTTCTGAGTCATTTGTTTTCCTTCTTTCTCCTTTTGGTTCCTTCTGCCATTTTTGAGTGTTTCCAATGTGCTGGGATCTGTGCTAAGCTCCTAACATGTATGCACGTGTATTTGCACATATTGCTGCTGTATTTTACAGATGAAGAATCTGAAGTATGAAGAGGTGAACTAAATTTCTCAAGGTCATGTAGCTACTCAGGGGGAGAACTGGGATTTAAACCCAGATTTCTCTGGCCCCAGCAGCTGGGTTCTTAATTAACCCCACAAAGTACTGTCCTTTTAGCTGGAAGGTGGGGGACACCAGGGCTCATCAAACATCATTACCCCAAAAAATCCCAAGCCAGAAGTGATTTGTCTAGAGAATCAAACAAATATAATCCCTCAAAACATATAATCAGGGAAAACCTTTTAATTTTTAAATTTCAAATTCAGTTCTTCAATTTCTAAAAAGTCCTTGCCTGAAAAAAACCAATGGAGTTTTATGGAATTTTTTTTTGAGAGAAATTAACATTTATCTTGTTTTCCTTGAAGACCCAAATCTGATCCCTAATTGGCAAAAGTGGCAAACTTCTACGATTTTGGTTTGCTCATTCTATAACTATTCATAACCCCTCCTAGTTATGGTTCCACTCAGCTGCCAGGATGCTCTTTCTGAAACTGAAATCAGATCTGAATGGTCTCTTCAAAGGGTTTTCCCATAAATTACAGGTTGAACTCCCAGCATGGCCCACCAGATCGTGCACTGTCAGACCCAGCTCACCTCTTCCCCTTCCCCCACCTCTCCCTCTGACATGCATGTGCACACTGGCTACGGTAGGCTTCTGGCAAATTCTCCAGGACTTTGCACGATCCGCCTTCCCCTTTCTTCGACTGGATTAATTCGGAATCACTGCTTCTTCTTTGAAATCAGCTCAGTGTCCACTCCTCCAGCAAGCCATTGTGAGCTTCTTCATCTCCTTGCCCTACCTGGGTTGGGGGCTGCTTCTCTCTGCCTCTATCAGAAGCCTGAGCTTACTTCTATCATGGCATTTGTCCCATTTCGTCACCCTGGACTGTGAGGACAGGACAAAGTTCTGTGTACTGTGGTATCCTCAGTGCCTGGCACAGACATTAAACCTTAACTGCATTACAGAATCACCAGAAAGTCTGATGTAATTGGTCAGTGGTGCAGTAGGGTTGAGAGCCTCTGGCCTAATCAAGGGTTGCTGACCAACTCATGGGAGGTATGTGTGAATGAACACGCAGACACACAGCCCTGAGGCTCTGACCAGACTTTACCATCCCTCGAGGCTTATAACTCACTCTGCCCTGAAGTATTTAAAATTTGTCTAACAAGGCTTCTTGGTTAGGAGGCTACTAATTCAGACCCAGAGTGATCATTGACTCCTTGTTTGACTTTAAGACCATGAATGAATTTCCTTCCACTTGGCCTAATACACAAAATGGGAATGATGACTCCTCCCACAAAAAGAGACCTGAAAAATGCAGATGCTGTGAAGTTGCCAGTTCTCACTCAGAATCATCTTCCTTTCCTCCTTGATCAGCTAGGGATCAAGCTCTCTGCCAGCTAAGAATCCACAACCCTTGGTGGCAGGAAGAGGTGCTAGCACTGCTCGATGACCACTGGTAACACCTCCATGTGCTGAAGGGCACATCACCCTAACACGGGCTATACCTCAGGCAGAAGCTTCCTCTTCCTCTCCTGTGAGCACTGTCCCTGAGTTCATGATGGGGCCAGCCCCCACCATCATAGCCAAGCCTGGGAGGCCAGTCATGGAACGATCCAACCTCATTCTTTCATTGCTGAGAACTGCAGGCACACAGAGAGAGACCCGATGCTAAACCAGCACCCCTTTGTCCTCATTCTGAGGAGAAAAAAAAGCCAGCGTTTAGCTTGCGGAGCCCAATCTCACACTCTGTAAAATAGCTGGAGATCTCCTGCATTTGAAAAATCACAGCTGCATGCTCTGCCTTCCAGCACCAGGCAGGAGAAATGAGACAAACAAGCTTTGAAAATAAATCTGACTCTCTCGCAGCTCCAGATAGCCGACAAGTGTCCGTCCATCTGCCGCGAGCATTCACACTGTGAATTCATTGATTTGATAATACCCTCGCATAATTGATTGAGGACGAGACTGCCTTCTTGACTTGCCTCCATGTTTGCTGTCTGATATCTTCCCAGCATCACTGTCCCCGCTGTATGTGACAAGGAAGGAGACACCAAAGATCTCTCCAGCACTTTCTTTTTTTTTTTTTTTTTTTTTTTTTTTTTTTTTTTTTTT